>NC_056745.1:770207352-770264852 GCF_019279795.1 Protopterus annectens | reverse complement strand
TAAAGTAAATTGGCAAGGTTGGCCTTGAAAAGAGGATAAAATACTCAACTATCCTCACAGGAAGTGGTCTGTTTCATAACCAAGTCATCCATTTCAGATAATATTCTTTTCCAGTATAGATGCCCCCTCAAGGCAGGACCATCAAAATTTCCTTAAAGTGTTCATACCCAAAGGATACTAGCTTACATTAGTTCAACCCAGTCTTAGCTATTTACATTTAAGTGTCAAAAAATTGTTATTGTTTTCTTTTTGGTATTCAAATTCACTGCCATAATAGGATTTATATTATGTAGTAAAATCAGTGTGTCTTAACAGGTCCATGTCTGCTATTAAAATCTGACTTGTATAAATTTTTCCATACCAGTCTCATAGCTTACCATCCTTCTGTGTGCCTCACATGTAGCCATGTTTATAACTATTTTCTAACTTGCAAATGTAATCGCCACCACCATCCAACTTTGTCCCTTTTCAGTTATTAAGATATGCAACTAGCTCTTAGGAGACCTTAACATTCAAAGTGTAAACTGTTCTAGCATTTCTTCATGCCCTAAGTTACCCTTGTATGCATTTGTGCAATACCAAATTTCCCTTCATTGTTTGTCTGCTTCATTTTCTTCGCCATTAAATTCTTAATTAGTACATTTAATATTCCCCTAAATTTCTGTTCATAATCCTTATATCCAGGAATATTCTCTAGTATCTATGCAGCATATTGTGTAACTGAAGTGGCCCATACTCTTAAATATCCGGCAACTGTCATTAAACATGTGGCCCTCTTCCCCTTAAAAAAACCTTAACTGTTTTTGGTATACCTTATTGTACAGATTTAGGAAACACTTTATACATGTCAGTAATCTGTTGGCAAACTATAACCATATAGATACATAATTGGGCCAATATTCAATAGTAAACCAATCTGTTGATTAAATCCCGTATCTTATCTCCACGTCTTCATAGTTTATATTCTTTCTATGCAAAACAGGACAAAGCATCGTAAAATATAAACAGTCACTAATTAACTTAAGAGTCTGCATTTAAATGAACAATGTAAAACAATGTGGAGCTAACCATCCTGTAAGAAGTCACCAGTATTTTAACATCATTCTTATCAGCACTATGATCTTCAGATGTTCATAATTATGATAACTGCTGTTTTTAACCTAAGCTATAGGGGTTCTTGCATAGGATATAACAGCCAGACAACTTCCAGAGCTTAAGGACACCTTCCACGTGCTCAAAAACAGTTGTCAGGTCAAACTGAGCTGTCTAAAAGTTATTCAACCAAACGAAAGAAAAAGAATACAAGCAGTAGTAAAATTCCAAGTCTAATGAAATAGCAGATACAATCTTTAAAAACCAAAGTATACTCAGAAATGGCCAGGCTCCTGCAAAAGCACTCATGTTTGCTTAAACGAATAAAGAAAGATTTTTATTTATATCCTAGGTTGTCTAAAAGTTATGTTTGGGTGCCAAGCCTTTCAGAGCTATCTGGAGCAGAGAGGAATGATGTGCTGCGGGCTTTCAAGAATTGATGGTCAGCTGATGCTTTTCCATTGCTGGACAGTTACTTCCCTTGTGATAGCAGGGGGGAGTTGTATTTGATTATATTTCCTGAGGGAAGGTTGAAGGGGGAGAGAGGGGTAAAGTTGGAGCTGAATTCATCAGCCAGGAGGTCTACTGTATCTTCTGGCTCAGTATAAGTGGCTCCATTTACAATGGACACACAATTGTATTTTGCCTTTGAGGTTGGGGACATAACTGAAGAATGCTTTGTGGTTTTCCTTGGCCTGGGAGGCCAAACTTACCTCAAATTTGTTTTTAGTAGAGTTTATTTGTCCTCTGAGTTTTGTTTAGTTTGATGAGAGTGCTTTTATCCTGCTGGGTGCTGCACCTCCTAATTTTTGCCATGATTTTCTTCCTCCGGTTATACAGCCAATTGATTTTGTGATTCCACCAGGGTAGCTTGTGTTTTGAGTTAGTTGTGTACTTCTTCCAGGTGGGTACAGCTGCCTCTCTGCAGCTATTAAAATGCTTGTACAGGGTTTCTGTGAACAGTTCTGCATAGGCAGAAGTGTTCTCAGGGTTTTGGGGAGCTTGAAATTTTGCCAGATTCTAGTTAAAAGCAGGAGGTTAGCCTTAGAGTAGTTCCTGAATATTCCAGGTTTAGTTGTGGGTCCCGGGTTTATTTTTACTTTAAAGGAGACCATTTTGTGGTCTGACCTTACCAGGGAAGGCATTACAGTTGGGGGTGTGAAGCAGTCTCCCATATTAGTGAGGACTAGATCTAGTATGGTTGCAGCCCTGGTTGGTGTATTGACTATATCTGGTCCAGGGAGTTTGTGTTTACAAAATCCAGGAATTTCTATGCATGTACGGTTGGTGTCATATAGGATTCCCAGTTAATAGTGGGATAGTTAAAGTTACCCATGAATATGGTATTGGGTTGTATGGTTAGTGTTTCTCATAAGTTTAAATACATGCTATGGGTTTCCTGTATCATTGAGGGGGACCTATAGCTTGCAAGGAAGTGGTATTGGATTTTACCTCTGGTAATTTGAACAGGAATCAGCTCAAGTGCATTTCCTGTTTGACCAGCCTTGAAGTATATTTATTTTTGATGTAAATAGAGACACCTCCACCTTTAGTCCTGTCTGTGAAGTAGCTGGCCTAAATGTGTGGAAGACATTATAACCTTGCACTGTTGGTGAGCTCTCTCTGCAGCTTTAAACCATGTCTCAGTGACTGCACAGACATCAGCATTTTCTAGGGTAAAGAGAGCTTCTAAGGAATGGAGTTTTTTGCTTAGACTCCTAGCATTGAGCAGTAATACCTTTAGATTTTCTTGGTTTTGATTTGCTATGTCGGAAGTACTTTCAGTTTGGCATTGCCTAAAAAAGGCACCATGGGGGAAGACCATGTTTTAGGTAATATTAGGTGCAGACCATCGCTGGCAAAGCAGCGTGGTCCATCCCCTTCCATGCTGATAAATATTGCTCCTCCTTAGAATGACACCAGAAACTAAGCCAATTGTTAAAGCCAATCATCTTTTGTTCATATTGTGGCATCATCCTTTGAGAAGGTAAAATGCTGCTCAATGCTAGGCTCATACCAGCCTGAGAAACATATTCTGAAAGCTCCGTGATGTCTCTCTCCATATAGTTTACGAAGGTACGTCTCAGGTCGTACGAGCAGTATTTCCAACTTTCAGCACATCCAGGTGTGGTTACTCCCATATGGACTATGACTGAGTCATATTGGTAATTGTGGTCCAGTGACCTGATTGTATGCGTAATGTGACTGATCCTAGCCCCTGATAAGCAACTGACCATAACTTTCTCCTTACTCAGCCTGGTGAGAGGAATTTTAGTGCGTCTTCATGATGGAGTCTCCAATGACTAGAATGTTGGGTTGTGTGGCGACTTGCCTTGCGGGCTTAGAGGTAGAGGCACCATGAGATGTAGCTCTATGTGTTGATGTGGGTGTTTTGAAAGAGCGCATTTTGGGCTGCTGAGGGTATTTGTTATGTGTACTTCATCTAGGAGATCTTTGGGGTTTAAGACGGTTACATGTAAATACCTTGGCATATGCTGGTCTATATGTCTACTTTGAATTTTGCATGATGGGTGCAGTGTGTGTACTACTGACAACCTTATTGACATTAGGAGTACTTTTATGTGAGAGCTTTGCCTCCAGTGACATTGCATAAATACATGTCTTACATACCATATCAGTTTTTTGAGAATTAACTGGTTGTCAGTAAACATGAGGCAATTTTTCCATTGTCTCAGGATGCCCATATCCACCAAGCCAGTAACGGAGACATTAGGAAACTTTATATCCATAGCAACATTTATTGATTAGACAGTTGGGGTGAGAATATCAGTCACTGTCAGGAGTATCTGGTTTGCAACTATGTGGACAGTGCTTGTCACTGCAAACTAGTTGTCCTGTATGCAACTAGGTATTGGAGAAATTTCAATTGTGCTTTTACCAGAAATATGTCACTCAAGGTGTCTGAGTCTGTACAGAGCACTGCCAAACACCTGATGGGAAACTAATCTATTGACCTAGAAATATTAATGATGACGTATTAAGGTAGATTTTCTGAACTTAGAAACAAATCAAACAGTACTTACTGAAAACAAAGAATTAGCTTGTCAAGAATGATGAAAAGAGGGTAGTTGCATGAATGGCAACTGCCTGACTACTACTAATGCTGGTCTCACCACAGCTTCACTCTGTTGGGATGCAAGCTATTTTGCTTCTTCTCTCACCAGAAGCAAAATGTTAGCACCAGTCCCAAGAAGAGAAGCAGACCACATCCTATTTAGTGATCTACAGTCTTGTCCTAGATGATGCAAAAGCCTGTAGGCTTGTAGCTTTTCTCTGGTAGATGCCTTGAATAGCAACCATACCCATCAGGTACATTAAGCACAGACAGTCACTCTCCAACCAGAAACAGTCAGGAATCAATGCACTCTGGCTCCTTCTCTCACCAGGATCAGAATATAAGAACATATTCCAAGCTGTCACTTGTTAAGCAGTTGTTAAGCTTTCTGGTGATCAGCAGTCTCCAGGAAATATTCTCCATGTACTCCTTCTCTCCCCAGGACAAAACAGAAGCACCAATCTCAAGATGACTACTGAGAGACAGAATGTGGGCTCTCCAGTAACTGGTGGTCTTGCAATAGATGCATAAAGGTAAGATGAAAAAAATTATTTATCCTAAACACTGCAGTGTGCACCAGCCAGTCAGTTAGATATGAAAGTGGGTAACTTCAATTTTAACTTTCTAAATAGTTGAGTTTTAGTGGAGAGGCACTATTTTTAAACAATCAAGATAGATTAAAAGGGGGTGGGCACTTTTGTATTATGGTACTGTGGAATACAGTAAGATGGCCAATAAATTTAAATAGTTGAAAGGGGAGTGATTTCACAAAATGATAATATTGTGCTTACTCACACCAGACAGTGAAAGGAGAGAGGAAATGAGATATATAGTCAAATTAACATAAGGAGCAAGCAACTAGAAAGACAGTGGTGTTTAAGAACACAACAGTAACAGGGTAGGAGGGGTGGGAAAATTATGTCTGGCTCACAAGAGACAGAGCTGTGGTCTCTTCAAGTTTTAATATGTAGTTAAAAGTAGAATACAAGTAAAACACAATGTAAAGCAAATAAATCACAGTATACAAAATAGAAAAATGCAATAAAGCAATACAAAATACAAGAAATAAAAAGCAAACTAACCTTTGCCTCACAGCAAGCTGTGGCACTGCCTGGGTGAGCCTTTCCAGTAAAGCTCTGAAATGTTTTATTTTACCTCATAAATAGAAGGTTAGTTTCTAGCTCCACCTCCTCAGTTCACAAATGATTAACCGTAACTGACTTGTTTTAACCTATGTGTGACTCCTTAATTTACTTGTTTTAATTTCTGTCCGACTCACAAGAGACAGAGCTGTGGTCTCTTTTCAAGTTTTAATATGCAGTTAAAAGCAGAATACAAGTAAAATACGGTGTAAAGAAAACAAATCACAATATACAAAATAGAAAAGGCAATAAAGTAATGCAAAATACAAGAAATAAAAAGCAAACAATACTTTTCCATTAACTGGGCAGCAGGCAAAATATTGTAATGGAATTTTTGGTATAGGACCAAACCTTTTAACAAAATAAAACCAATAAGTATTTAGACAATTGTGTACATCTCATTTCTTGCTATGTACACCTCCCAGATTCGTGAAATAGCTAACCAGTATAAATTGATCATACAACAGTTGTACAACATTCAGCTTCGGCATGCTTGTAAATTGTAAAACCAACTGTCCAGAACACTGTGAAGAAAGTGTAGCAGTGGAGTACCCTCTTTACCTACTGTAATATGTGTGGTTGAATAACAGGATATAATTTTTGTGAACGCCCATTATGAACTGTATACACTGAATTTAGGGTGAAATGACGTAAGGACACTGTTTATATGCTTACTTTTTAATTCATTGGTAAACTGTACCATTTGCCTGACATGACATATCAGTCCACGGGCTCCAGCCTTCGAAATTCCTGCCATTTTAAAATTGAGATCTGCGTATTCACAATAATTGTACAATTCCCTTTCTGTGATCCTTGCTTCTTGCCCTACTTTCTACACAGCGATGTGTTTTTAAGTGAAGGTACATAGACCATGACTGGTACGTAAAACATATCTGTCGCATGTTAGTAGTACATTTGCTAGAAAGCTGATTGAAATCATGGTAATTGTACCAAGTAATTGTTCTGATTTATGTGGGTGTCCAGGAACAACACAGCAAAATATGTAAGGGTTTCTTTTGTGTTTTAAGGCCATGGTACCTGCCAGAGGACTCTGAGTTTCTCTCTCTTGGACCCAGACAGTCAAGTGCTGGGCGACGACTGCTGCCACATTAACGGAAAAGTGCCAAGCAAACTAACCTTTCCCCCACAGCAAGCTGTGGCAGAGTCTGGGTGACCCTTTCCAGTAAAGCTATGAAATTTTTATTTTACCCCTTAAGTAGAAGGTTTAGTTCCTAGCTCCACACCCTTAATTCACAGATGATTAACCTTAACTGACCTATTCTAATTTCTGTCTGACTCACAAGAGACAGAGCTTTGGTCTCTTTTCAAGTGTTAATATGCAGTTAAAAGCAGAATGCAAGTAAAACACAGTGTAAAGAAAACTAATTGCGGTAGATTTGTGACAGATGAGTACCAGTAAGAGTGAAAGGGATGGTCTACAAGACGGTAGAGAGACCAGCTGTGTTATATGGGTTGGCGACAGCGGCATTCACAAAAAGGTAGGAGTTTGAGCTGGATGTGGCAGAGTTAAAGATGTTAAGATTTGCACTGGGTGTGACGAAGGTGGACAGGATTTAAAGCCTTTAAAGCCACAAAAATGGAAATTGACTATTTGCAAGAATGCATCAGGGTTAAAAGAGTACCGAAAGGTCTCCGTATAAACAAATTCCCTAATAATGCAATTTCTGGTTCACAACTTTTTAATGACATTACAGAACTGTTTGATAAAACAGGACTTGATATGCTGTACTTGATGGTTAAAGACTATGAAAAGAAAGCTGACAGCCTTTTACAAGAGCTTAACACACTAAATGATTCTATTAATTCTGACTCTTGTTTTTCTAGAATCAAAAAGGAATATAATAATGTATTTTATGAGGTAGACCAACATTGTTCCAGAATTATGGAAAGGAAAATCAAAAAGTTAGAAAGAGATCTAAATGACTACAAAAATGGGGTAGCTTACTGTTTCTCAACTAAAACAAAATGGACTAATAAACATGTGAGCAACAAGGGGGATGCTATGAATTCCTATAACCATAATGATGACACTCCTTTTGTGGAAACTTTAAGGCGTAGTGAACGACTGGCACAAAAGCAGGGTAACAACACGAGCAACAACACTCCTAAAAATGACGACAACCAGGTTTTTTACTTTCCCCAACGCAGGCAAGGGAACAGAGCACAGTTCCAGAACCAACAGGCGTGGGGGAAACAACGGAGATGAATGCACTGTTATATGAAGGAGATTCAATAGATCCAGTTTTTTCACCATGTGTGGTCACAACTAAGAACAATTTTACTATATTTAATTTCACAGAGAGCCCCATACAAGACACACATTTCGAATTGTTCACTAAAGGGTTTCACTTTGTTCCCTCTAAATCTTTGGATATTACCAAAACTATTTTAGAACTTAAACTTTTTACCAGACAATTGAATCTTGATATCCTATTTAAAGGTAAAAACTGCACAAAAGATTTAGTGAGTAGATCAAGTACATTTAATCCACCCCTGCATCCAGTCATTAAGATATTTGAAGAACTGGTGGAAATAGACATTAGAAATTTCCCCAAGGAATGCAAAAGACCACAGAATTTAACTCAGTTGTTATTCTCTTATAGAACAACTTAGAGAGGATCAGATACGGGTCATGAAACCAGACAAGGGGGGTGGTGTGGTCTTGATGTACAAAAATGAATATGAAGAAAAAATACACAATATTTTACAGGATACAGAACAATATAGCACCCTTTCTTTAAATGAAGTGAACATAGCATATGCTAGGATAAAATTCTTACTACAAGACCATTTACTACAAGGGGTAATTAATGAAAAATTATTTAACTTTTTACTAGTCAATAAACCCCTCACCCCAGTGATTTTCGGAATTCCCAAGGTCCACAAAGGACTACAGCCGTTGAAGTTTAGACCCATTGTTGCAGGTGCTGGCAGTATAACAGAACCTTTGGGCAAGTTTGTGGATATTTCACTTAAAAAAACTGTAGCATTGTTTGAGCATATTTGTAAAGACTCTTGGGAATTCCTGAAAAATATTAAAAAAGAGTATTTTTTAACTACTGATTTTATGGTCACCATTGATGTAATAGAGTTATTTCCTAGCATTCCACACGATATTGGTCTACAATGGTTTAATGAAATTTTAACAAAATTTTCAGATTTAAATAATAACATGATTAATTTATTATCAGATTTTATGGACATCATTTTAAATAACAATTTTATTTATTTTAATGGGGAATTTTTTAAACAAAGTAAAGGGGTGGCCATGGGTTCTCTATGTGCTTCTGCATATGCAAACATTGTCCTATTTTATTGGGAAAAAGAATTTATTTTTACATCACCTTGGAAGGACAACATTTTGCATTACCAAAGATATTTGGATGATATATGCATTTTATGGAAGGGTAGTAGAGAAAGTCTTCAAGCATTTATACACTACATCAACGGCACTACACACTTTTTGAAATTTACATCCAAAATTAGTGAAAATGTTATGAATTATTTAGATGTATTACTTGCCAAGAACACTGAGTTACAAATGTTTGAGTCTTCAGTGTTCAGAAAAACTACCTTTTCCAACGCATATCTACACTTTAGTAGTGGCCACCCCTTCTCTCAAAAGAAAGGAATTTTAAAGGGTCAGCTCATTAGAGCTTCTAGAATGTGCAACACTGATGAAATGTTTGACAAGGAAGTTAAAACATTAACTAAATTATTTTTAGAAAGAGGTTATCCAAAACCCTTGATAGAGGAAATGCACCAAGAAGTTCTTCTAAGAAGAGCTGATTTATATTGTCCCTTGTTAGGCATAACAACTGACGAAGTACCAAAGCACAACACGTTGTTAGACAAAGGTATTGACACTCCCAACTTTCAAACTGTATATAGTTGTACCTTCAACAATGATGTTTACAAAATAAAAAATTCAGTACATAAATACTGGCCTATCCTAACACTAAATGAGGACACGAACAAATGGTTGCCTAAACAACCTTTATTTGTTAATGCAAGGAACACCAACCTTAAGAATATGTTCGAAAAACACACACCATCAGTGATTAAGAACAAAGGTTGTTTATCAGGTACTCACAAATGTAATTCTTGCAAGCAGTGTCCATACATTATGAACACCAACACCTATTATATCAAGTCAAGAAAATTCAAAGTGAAACCTGAGGGGTACTGTAATTGTGCATCTAAGGGAATAATTTATTTAGGAGTATGTCAAGAATGTGAGAGTTTTTATATAGGAAAATCAGAGAGGACGTTACATAAGAGGATTTATGAGCACCCCTACGACATACGGAGCAAGAAAGATACAAATGCATTTTACAAGCACTTAACAGTTTGCCCTAAGATGACCCTAAAATTTATGGTTATTGAGCAGGTACCATTGAATCCTAGGGGTGGAGATTGGGAAACAACAATTGATTTTAAAGAACTTAATTGGCAGTTAAGATTAAATGCATCACGACCTCCGGGTCTGAACGAAGCCATTAGTATTACTAGTCTGTTGAAATTAAGACGGGCAAAGTTGTAACTTTGTTTATTTTTTATACAGCAGACATATATATAAATATTTCCAACTCCCCTTATTTCTACATAAACATAAGTATTGTTGTTAGAGATATGGCTACACCAGAAAACTGTTGATCAATTTGGGTACAAACTTTTTTACTGTTGAAAATATCCAATATATGTACACAGCTTTCATTATAATGGAATTTTTAGATACTGGTTTATACCTATATTCTATTATTTTTATATATTTACATTCAAACAATGTTGCACATTTTTCCATTTATTTTCCCATTATTTTCCCATTTTTTATATGTTCCTTGTTTCCCATATTAAACCTGTTAATGTGATAGTCCTAATTGCTGTATTTTAACACTTTAATATTATAACCCAATTATTTATTATCATGACAACACCACATTTAATTATTAACTTTTAATTCTTAATTCTTATTTATTTAAGCGCTGTCTAGCATAAAATATTTAACCATTTTTAATTTTTTACAAGTTATTGGATACAAACACAATATTAATTATCACAAGGACATAGTCATCATCAGTATTCAATATGAATTATAGGTAGTTTAATTAATTTTTTAATTAATTATATTTTTATCAATCTTTCCTATAGTTATCTATATTGTAAACTTAATATTAATTTATTACTCAGTTTTTTACAAAAACCGTGATGACCAACATGTACTGCCTTCTTTCATTATTGGTTTTTATATGGACATATACATCAAGTTTAATTATGCTACGTATAAATTCAGAAACTATACTCTTTTACAAAAAGAAAAAGAGAATAAAGAAAAATTTTTGACTTTTATTATTTTAACAATTTTGCACACAAGTCGCACGAGTATTATCAATGCATCTTTGAGTAATTTGTAGTTTTATGTTTAGTAATGAACGCACTATATTAATACAAGGCTTTTTAAAGGAACGAAGTGAATGCCTGTTTGCAAATTGCATTCCAAAGTAGTTTAATACTTGTTCAACTGTTTTTGTTAGCGCTGAATAACAGTTATACATTGTAAGAAAGGAAAGTTTTGTTCAGATACGTAACACTTTAATTATGACTCATTCAATGTTGAGCAATTCATCAAGTCAAGTACTTAAACTTCTATAGTGTATTTTTTACTGCTTTTTTTGAAGATTTGTTTTGGTTAATTAATGCATTCGATAAACACAAGACGTATTTAAACAGAATGAAATTGTGCTAGACTGTGAAATGCACTTTTACGTATGTCATTTCATTATTGCAAGAGTCTCATATTGATATCGAACAACAGTTTGTATATTTTATGTCAGGAAATATTGTTTTAAGCACGTAGCACTTTAAATTGAACTCATTAATTATGAGTCACTAATGGTGTCTTAATTGTTTATTGTTGAATTGAGGGTGTGATTTAAGCACATCCACAACGCTTGTGGTTCATCTTGAGAAAGCCTGACATAGCTGCAGGTGAAAGTGCTTGACTGATACTTTTCTCTTTTCGTGCAGTCCGCTGGTTGTGTTTTAACAATAAAGAAGTTGACTACTAAATCTCGAAGAGTTATTTCAGAAGCCTACTTGGAAGAGTTTATTGGATTTAATTTGTGCCTCTTTGCTGTTCTTTTTCTTGCAGAGTTAAAGATGTTAAGATTTGCACTGGGTGTGACGAAGGTGGACAGGATTAGGAATAAGTATATTAGAGCGTCAGCCCAGGTTGGAAGGTTTGGAGACAAAGCCAGAGAGGCAAGATGACATTGGTTTGGACATGTGCTGAGGAGGGATGCTGAGTATACTGGAAAAAAGATACTAAGGATGAAGCTACCAGGTAACAGGAAAAGAGGAAGGTCTAAGATAAGGTTTATGGATGTGGTGAGAGAGGGCATGCAGGTGGTTGGTGTGACAGAGCAAGATGCAGAAGACAGGAAGAAATGGAAACAGATGATTCGCTGTGGCGACCCCTAACGGGAACAGCCGAAAGAAGATGATGAGTATACAAAATAGAAAAAAGGCAATAAATTAATAATAAAATGCTAGAAATAAAAAGCACACTTAACCCTTCCCTCACAGCAAGCTGTGGCAGAGTCTGGGTGAGTCTTTGCAGTAAAGTCAATAAACAGTTTGCAGGTAAGTACTAAGTTAGCTGCACAGGTGGATTATTTTAAGTCTAACTAATTTCCTTCAAAGATGAGAATCAAACCCTGTACCTTATGTATCTGAGGTAAGCACCGTAACCATTATACCAACCATCTCCAGGTCTAATGTGAGAAATGCTAAGCTTTTCCATGAGAAAAACAAACATCAAATTGAAAACCAGGCTTGCCTGCCATTATGCTGATTTTAGTCAAAAAACACCCATTAGCACCCCTGCCAGACAAGCTAAGGACAAAACTGGCCACAACACTTTCATTTTTCACACATTAGACAGAATCACTCCCAGATCTCTGGAAGGAGGCACCGATGTTAAGCTAGAAAGAAAAGAACTGGAATGGCAAATAAGACTTAACTCTGGTAAGTCACTCGGGATAAACGCATATTTTTCAATTAACTGTATCCTCAAACTCGGGAAAATGGCACACCATCTGTACTGCTCTGTTTAATCCAAAAATGTCAAAGATAATTTTTTATAGTTTGATTTCACTTGGATTATTGGTGTTTATTGATTGAGTTCTGCACAATATGTGGAATTTGGTTTTCTGATTTTTGTGCATGCTATTTTTTTCTGGGTTTCAATTATATAGCATACTACTTTAATTAAAATTGTGATGTCCTTCAAGAATGCAACTGAAGTCATAACATGTGGGTTGTCCTGCCTCAGGCAGCCCTCGGTCGGCCGGATTCCAAAGTCTGGGTCCGACGTCGGCTGATGTCGCATTTCTCTCCGACGTCAGAGCGGCTGGAGTACATAAGCATCAGCCGACGCCATTTTCTTCAGTCTTTCTTGCCACGCGGTGCCCGAAGCAGAAGCAGTTCGCAAGTGCCGGTCGGTCAGCTCCT
This sequence comes from Protopterus annectens, assembly GCF_019279795.1. Lineage (NCBI taxonomy): Eukaryota > Metazoa > Chordata > Ceratodontiformes > Protopteridae > Protopterus > Protopterus annectens. The sequence continues at coordinate 770,252,009 of NC_056745.1, read as the reverse complement.
GTATTCTACGATACCGAAGTCATCAAAAAAGCTAAGTACCCCGTTGGGGACCTTTTCTTGTCTCAGCCGATGTCAGAAATTACTGAAAAAGTTAACAATTGTCTTTTTTGTGGTAAACAAATACCTCATAAGGATTTCCACTCTTACTGCCTCCCTTGCCTGGGCCCAGACCACGACGTCTCGGCCTGTGTAGCCTGTGCTCGCTTCAACAAGCGCACTCTCAGGCGCCGGGCGGAGTTCGCTGAAGATTTTTTCGGCGATAAATTTGCGTACACCATGCCGTCGGATCTTCCGACATTGCAAACTCCCAAAAAGCGAAAAGACCGGGACCGACATCCTCGGCCCGCGTCTACCACCAACTCCACGCAAAAACCTAGCGCGAGTGCTCCGGTTCCCTCTGAGACGGTCTCTCCACCGCTCCGAACCGAAGACACCGCATTACCGACGACTCCAATTCCAGATATTACTCCGACACCAGTTATAGACTTTCCTCCGGATACCGAAACCGAGGAAATGCCCGAGACCATTGCTGTAGACAAGGTCACTCCTGCACGTGGAGCTGCCAGGCCTCCTATGGCCATGTCTATTAAGGCCTACACTAGGGCTAAGGCAGCCAGCAAAACAAAGCATATTGCTTCCAAATCCTTACCTCAGCCGACTCCGGAGACACAAATTATGTCCATGGCGGCTGATTTAATTTCCATGATCAGAGGGTTCACAGGCCCTTCCTGAGAGAGCATCCCAGCCTCCTCCTGATAAAAGGCCCCGGGTTGAACCCTCTGACACTTCTCCTTCAGATGAAGACTCTGAGGGCTCTGTCCACTCTGATAGCCAGGAAGAGCTCTTCCAGACCTATGAGGACTCGGATGCAGAAGATTCCATACCTTCGTCCTCCCCTCCTGAGGATATTTCTTTTGGGGAAGTTCTGCACACCATGAGGGAACATTTCAAGTGGCAGGGTCAGGAATATTCTGATTCTAGGAAACGCCTTAGGACTTTCCTTAAGAAGCCTCAGCACAGGCCCTTAGCTATTCCTCCTGTACTTGATGTTCTGGATGATTTGTATTCTGATTCTAGTGCTACCCCTGATTCTCTTCCTCCTGCTCCAGCCAAGCCAGACAGGTATTACAGGGTCCCAGAAACTCATTCCCATTTATTCAGGGCCCATACTGCTGATTTGGAAACTATTTCACAGGGGCCTAAAGGAGTTTCAGCCTCCACCTCAAAAATCCTTTACCCTCCAACAGGGAAGCAAGGTCATTAGAGAGATGGGGTAAACAGGTTTACACATCCACTACCTTATCTATGAGAGCTTTAAATTGCCTTTTTCATATGTTCCAATATCAGGATTATCTCTTAGAAGATTTAAAAAAACACTAGCTTCTCCTGATCCTTTAGACAGGAAGACTTTGCAGGAAGCTGTACATAACACTCAGCAAGTAAGCAATCACTTCCTGCAGTGTGGATATGATGCACTGGAAGCTTCATGTAGGGCAGCTATGACAGGGGCAGTGATGCGTAGACATGCTTGGTTAAAAGATCAACCTCTACCAGATCATGTAAAAGCAAAACTTCTGGATGCACCTTTGGAAAAGAACAAGCTTTTTGGTGCAAATGCTAAGGATGTGTTAAAGACCATCAAGAAAAAGCAAAATCAGTTCAGACTGTGAAAGATTTCCTCCAGGTTCAACCCCCAGATTCAGTAGGAATTGGCCTTCAAAAACTGGTCCTTTCCTAATCCAGAAAAGTTTCAAAGGGTAAGAACAGACGTGGCGAGGAAGAGGCCAATACAGAGGCCCTTACAGGGGACGACAATGGCAGCCAGGAAACCAAAGAAGTGACGCAGGGGTTTCACCTGCCCAACAACCACAAACTCAATGACTTTCCTCTACTACCGCCTACCAGGGAACAACTAGAAGCTCCCTTGGGTGGGAAATTATCTCTGTTTGCAGAAAACTGGCACAGACTGACAAAGGACAAATGGATTTTAGACATTATAGACCGAGGGTACAGGTTTCATTTCCATACCTTACCAAGAAAACAAGGCATGCCAAATCTACCTCAACATCAAAGGGCAGAGGCTATCAAGCAAATCACTCTGCTGACTCGAATGAAAGCAATAGAAAGAGTTCCACAACAAGAACAAGAACAGGGGTTTTACTCAAGACTGTTCCTTGTTCCAAGAAAAGAATCTCAGTGGAGACCAATACTGGACTTGTCCGCATTAAACACCTTTCTCATAGTACCAAAGTTCAAAATGCTGACTCTGCAGCAACTCCTTCCCATGCTGGGCAAGGAGTCGTGGCTGATTACTCTGGACCTCAAGGAGGCATACCTGCATGTCCCTATCAGACACAGCTGCAGAAGATACCTCAGATTTCTTGCAGGGCCAGAGCATTATCAATTCTCAGCATTGCCATTTGGCTTATCTACTGCGCCCAGAGTATTTACAAAATGCCTGGCTTCAGTAATTGCTCATTGCAGGCTCCAGGGTATACAAATTTAACCGTACCTGGACGACTGTCTCATACAAGCGGACGACAAATTGATGTTGACAAAAAACCTGGATTATGTCATACGATTACTTCAAGCTCTGGGATACACAGTCAACTTCCAAAAGTCAAGACTGCAGCCATCCCAGCAAATAATCTTCTTAGGAGCCAAACTAGACACAACCTCTCAGATGGCTTACCTGACAGAAGACAAGAAAGAGATGTTAACTCAATACTTCAAAGGTTTAGCAAAACTCACCCAGATGACTGCAAGGAGATTCCTACAGGCCCTGGGTTACATGGCATCCTGCATCCTACTGGTTCCATTAGCAAAACTACACATGAGAAAGCTTCAGTGGTACCTAAAAAGCATTTGGTCTCAACACAGCAACAACTTGGAGACAATCATACCACTCATTCCATGCCTACAAAAGGAATTCCTATGGTGGGCCTCGGTGAGCCAGGAAAACACAAGTATGTCATTCAAAAAACCACAGATAACACAAACCATGACTACAGACGCCTCAGACCTTGGATGGGGGGCGCACATGGAAGGCAGGTGTATACAAGGTCAATGGTCTCCAAAGGAAACACATCTGCATATAAACCAAAAGGAAATGCTGGCAGTAATGCATGCTATCGAGGCTTTTCAACGCCAACTCCAGCAAGGCCATTTAATGATACGGACAGACAACACCACTGTGATGTGGTACATAAACAAGCAGGGGGGCACCCACTCTTACCCCCTTTGCAGACTGACAATGCAGCTTTGGGAGAAATCACTGAGTCTAAACATCCAGTTACAATCCCAGTTTGTTCCAGGAAAAGACAATGTGTTGGCGGACAGCCTAAGCAGGAATTTCACAGATCCACACGAGTGGAGGTTACATCCGAAGGCTTTCAGACAACTCACTTCGACATGGGGCAAGCCAGAAGTGGACCTATTTGCCTCTCACCTCAATCATCTTCTACCAAAATTTTGCACAAGGACATACCATCCAAAGGCTTGGAAAATAGATGCCCTTTCATTCAACTGGAACTCCCTAGCAATCTATGCATTCCCACCTCTGCCACTGATGACCTCAGTATTACTAAAGATCAAAGCAGAGAAGCCAAAGGGAATCATAATAGCTCCGGATTGGCCAAGACAACACTGGTACCCACTACTACGGAGCATATGTCACACCAGGAGGTGGGCCCTCCCTCAGTGGCCTCTACTTTTGACTCAACACAATTTCGAAACACTGCAGCCAAACCTCCAGACACTGCAGCTAACAGCCTGGGAGATCCCATAAATAACTTCAGCTTATCCCGCTCCAAGGAAGTTCAGCGGATACTAACAGAGGCTTGAAGACCATCCACCAGAAAGGTTTACTTAGCAAAGTGGAAAAGATTCAGCAATTGGAATACCAGCAAGGGACATGATGCATCATTACTGAACATCCCACTCATCTTGGAATATTTGGCAGATATGTTGCAGAGCGGCCTCTCATATTCTTCAATAAAGATACACGCATCTGCTATTTCAGCTAGATACAACACTGATCCTCCTGTTTTCTCTCACCCCTTACTAAGACCATTCCTCAGGGGAATCAAGAACATTAAGCCACCAAGAAAGGCCCCAGTGCCAGCCTGGGACCTCAATTTTGTCTTAGAAAAACTGACTCTACCTCCTTTTGAGCCAGCAGCTTCAGTTGACTTGCAATTTCTCTCATGGAAAACAGCTTTCCTGTTGGCAGTTACCTCAGCAAGAAGGGTTTCGTAGCTACAGGCCCTAATGGCAATACCACCCTTTATTATTTTCCACAGAGACAGGGTTTCATTAAGGACCAACCCTACTTTTATGCCAAAGGTGGTATCTAGGGTTTCTCTAAATCAAGCCATTCATCTGCCTGCTTTCTTCCCCAATCCTGAGAATAAGGGGGAAAGACTTTTACATACCTTGGACATTCATAGACAACTTCGATACTACCTGGACAGAACCAAGGCCAGTAGGAAGTCTGAACAGCTTTTTGTAGCTTACGCCCCTGCAGTCCAAGGAAAAGCAATTTCAAAACAGACTATTTCTAAATGGATTGGACATTGCATCAGATTCTGTTATTCCTTTCATGGGAAGACTGTTCCAGCCTATGTCAGACCACATTCCACCAGAGCTACAGCCACCTCTACAGCATTTTTAAGAGGGGTGCCTACAAAGGACATTCTAGAAGCTGCTACATGGAGCTCCGTGCATACATTCTCCAAACACTACAATCTCCCTCTATATTCCAGATCCAGAGCAGGCTTTGCTTCGGCAGTCCTGCAGGGTTTGATTGCCACACCATCTCTTTCCTAGAGCATACCTCCTCCCCAGCTAAGCTATGGTATTCTACCCACATGTTATGACTGCAGTTGCATTCTTGAAGGACATAGTACAGTTTTGTACCTACCATAAATGTAGATGTCCGATAGACATGCAACTGCAGTCGGGTTTTCCCTCCCTCCATACCCCTCTATGCCTAGGGTCCACTCCTATCCCCCTTCCTCTTAGCTGGGGATATCTGTTATGGTGTATTTGTTTTATTGCTCATGTATTTGCTTGGAATCCTGTTTTTGTCTTCCAATTTGATTACAGCCTTCCTTGGAGGGCACCTGGCATCTGGGGCAAGAAACACTGAAGAAAATGACATCGGCTGATGCTTATGTACTCCAGCCGCTCTGACGTCGGAGAGAAATGCGACATCAGCCGACGTCGGACCCAGACTTTGGAATCCGGCCGACCGAGGGCTGCCTGAGGCAGGACAACCCACATGTTATGACTGCAGTTGCATGTCTATCGGACATCTACATTTATGGTAGGTACAAAACTGTACTTTCTGTGTATGCAGATATGATAAAGCTCCCTAGCGAAAATGCTGATAAAAACCATAATGATCAGAATGAAATGTAGATGCCATCCCTTTCCTTTATTTTACTATATGGATTTTAAGTTAAAAATTCTAATTAACCTCCAAAAGTTAGGAGTGTTGTTGGCTATAATGTACTTGTGACCTGTTTTGGCTTTCTGGAGTTATTACTGTTAATACTGTTTTGAGTGAATCTCTGAACAGAAGTTGCAACTGTTATAGTTTTGGTGCCAAAAAGTGTTGCAATACGTTTAACCTGGTTCAGATGGTGAGCAGACAGAACATCCATAGGAGCAGTTCCTTTGGTTCTGGTTGTGGAAGAACTGTTATCTGTGTCTTATGTGTATTTTAATTTATTGTGGCTTTGGTTTTATTTACAGTTTTTCCATTTGCTTTTGCTTTGATTTACTGCCTGCTTGATTTTTATCTACTTAGTGCAATTTATTCAAGGGTCCAGGAATTATCTATCAATCTCTACAAGTGATATAGGATTCATCTTCATGCAGCAGTGACTTCCAGAGGATTCCCTCCATTTTGAGGGATCAGGCTTGCTTCCAGTTTGTTTAGAGAGAGACACTGAGAATATCTATTGACAAAATAAGTGTCTCCTACTAATTCACTACTAGGTTTATAACCTCTTCTCATTACTTTTGTCATCCACTCTACTTGTCCAGAAGATGAACAGATACTTCCAGCGATGCATCATTACTACTGGGTCAGACCTTTGTTGCTTTTAATCCGGAGAACAAAGTGAGTTACATTCTGCACACCTTCAGTGTGCAAAGAAAATGAGATAAGGTGAATTATTTGCATCCGTTAGGGAACAGTAAGGCTTTCCAGTAAGAAAAAAATAAAAACTTGTAACCTTCTAATAACTTATTTCTTTTTATTATGGTTAGTTTTAGAGGGTCATTTTTGGCACTGTCAAGGCACAATGTCCCAGGGCAGAAGGTACCACTACAATCCCTTTACAGTAATATATTTATGTAGGATATGGTGAAGCAGCTGTTTGAGGTTGATTACATATTTTTCCAAAATGTTACTTTGGGGGGGAATTTCTGTTTATAACTGGATATACTGTTGCTACTGCAGTCCTGCTGGACATGTTTAAAAAGTCATCCTTTTAGGGCTTGTAACTGATGTGCATTTTACTTGCGTATCTTATTGCTACTGCAGCAAAGACTTACAGATTGAATCATTGTTTGAGATATTTATAACAATAGGGCATTGTATCAATGTTTGAGATATTTATAACAACAGGATACTGAAACATTGTTTGAGATATTTATAACAACCGGATTTCTCTACTAAGGTACCTTTCATTACGTCTGTGATTCATTCATCATATCGGCCTACAAGCGTGCACATTTTTGAATATTAATGGGGGGGGGGTCCGTTGTATAATGAGACAAAGTCATCTTTATAATGAGCTGCTGTCAGAATTCCATTCAGAAAGACTTTTGCCACTCCAGCAGTGACATGTCTCTTAAAGGGCTTCCCTACTGACTGTGGATGCACTTATGCTTTTCTTCAGAGACTCAGAGTAAATAAAGGCAGCAAAGGATAAACTGGCTCCTATATATTTCTCAGTTGTCCCTGGTTGCAAAGCGGGATTTTGGTTCCCTGACTTTGTGGCTGTGACATCCTTTGGGGGAAAAGTCTGTCCAGGACTAGTATCAGCCTTGCATAAAATACTACCGTTACAGCAAAGAACTATTAACATTTTCTGTTGGGTTGAGTGTTAGTCTGATTGAAGCTTACAGTTGTCTTGCAGAAATTAGCTTGTGTTGAATGTAATTATTTCAAAACAAAACTGCAGTCATTACTTTTAATAATATGTCATTGCTTTCAGTGGAAATGGAGAAGTTAAAATGAAACTGGCTTCTCATATCTGTACTTATTTACAGTGCCTGAAGCTCAGTGTGGCTGAGAAAATGATAAACTTTACATTCAGAATTGAAGCTTAACAGGAGATACAGAATCTGGACTTCTTTTTATTCTGTGAGCAAGAGGTGGAGCAAATTTTAAGTTCAAAATTTACTTTGCTTTGAACTATGCACTGTGGACTGCTGCTCTGAGGCAGAAATTTAAGGTTTAAGGTCCTTGCCTTTGAGACTGTGCAATTGCTATTTGTATTTAAAAGTCATAGGTAGATAGAATACAGTAAATTCTTTGGCTGCTAGTATTTGTAGGACTTGATAAGACTATGTTTTTTTTTTCAGTATGCTGTCATTAAAACTCATTTATTTTGTATTCTGTTGTGCAAGTATATAGCTGTGTGTGTACTTGTGATTTTGCAAATTACAATACTTTTTTAATTTCAGGTAAATACTTCACAAATTTTATGTTGAAATGCTTGTGGCCATTTGTTTATTTAGTAATTTAACGGTATGTGTGCAGACCAGGTGAAACTATTGGCATCTGCCTTTTGAAGAGGTACTGTTTAAAGTGGTCGCTACCATACAGATATTCAATAATTGCCTTATTTTAACGGTTAAGAAATTTTGTTCTTGGTGTGCCAGTGCCAGAATGATCTGGCTGATGACAGCATGTTACTGTGAAGTCCGGGAAGGGAGCATCAGTACTGGACAAATACCATAAATCCCTTCCTTAAAACTATTTTGTTTGTGTGTGTGTGTGTGTGTGTGTGCACAGTTTTACAAAATAATGTTGGACAAATTTCAGTTAATGTTGATAAGATAACACTGGAAGACACAGGTCTGGAAGCAAGGTTGGTGAGATCCTTAGCAGCCAGTGATTGTAATTTTGCTCTGCAGCTTATCAAAGTAAAGCTTATTTAAATGCAGAAACTGTTGCTTTTTACCCAAAGCAGCAGTGTAGGTTTTACAGTGTGCTGCTAAGGCCACGTGCCTGTTTTATATTACTTGGTGGGAGCAGTGTAGATTATAAAACTGTAACCCCCTGTCCATCATGTATGAACTGATAACTGTGTCTATGGATTTATTCACTCATTCATCACTGTAACTACCTTACCCTTCTGTTGTAGCTGACTGTCAGTCAACATTTACTTCACAACCTTTTCTTCACTCTCTAGCTCCTCTAAGTTCTTCTGCTGCATTTGTCCTTGTTCTGCTACATACCCATTTAGTATTAGATGCATTGCTTGCGCTTTCTTACACCGAACTTCTGGAAAGCCATTTAGGCAGCAAATTTTACAAATGGACTTTATATCCTTGCAGATTATCAGCTCTGGTCATTTTGCTGTAGCAGTTTACTCTCTGTATTACATTAGTCCATTGCACCTGAATGTACTTGTACTAGTACACTGTGTCACTTTTATTTGCAGATACTCACTTCATTTCTTGTGCAAAATCATTGTCCATCATTGCCCAGTGTATTATTATTAAATCTTTATTCTCATTTCTAGCTTTGTTTGTTTTTTTTTTTGGTTCCTTCGAGCCTTATCTTATTGGCCCAGCTAACCAGTGCCTCACATCCATGCTGGGTCTACCAGTCATCATCCTACTCTCCTGGACTTAGCTGTGGTAATGCTGGGGCGACATTAGTCAACATAGCTGAATTATTTCAAGCCAACTTTTACACTGACGTGGTACACAGCCCATGATATGTGTTCTTCTCTTTTGAGAATACAGTGCATCACACTTCATGCCCAATATGGTTGGTCTGTACAACTGATTCTCCCTATAGGGCACCATCTAGAGTCTGTGCTGCTTCCTACAACTGGGAGGTAGGAAGACCCCACAGGGAAAACATGCAAACTCTATATAGGTATTGACCTCGGATCGAGCCTTGTGCATGGTTATGCCAGCTAGTCACTTTACTGGTATTGCTGGGGCAAGTGCTGGAACCTAATGGTGTCATGTGGCTCAGCCTTCTGTGATTCCATCTGGGAGAATTCTTTTGTATGCACTATCCACTCCCTCCACACACTTATCTACTATGTCTGAGGGCAACTCCTCTGTTTGGACCATACCTTGCCTTAGGGAGTGTCATGGACAGTCGCCTCCAACCCAGGATGGGCACACCCATCCATCTCTGCCACTCCATCAGTTGCCTGAGATACTAATCAAACCAGGTCACCTGGGCTGTAGTCAGAGCATTATTCCTTTGCACCAGATGTATGACCTTCTGGCATTCCTTCTTGATGCAGGGTGTAGAATTTACATCCTTACCTTTTTAGCAACAGTATTAAAGGCTTTCCTTTTTTTCTGTACTGGCACCCCAAGAAATCTGTTAACAAGTGCCTTTGTGGGGGGCAAATCATACCTAAAGACTTCCATTTTCAGTGCTAATTTTTAGAATCTTCTTGTGGGATTGGTAATTGACCATACTTTTAGTTGTATGACTAAAAACTCTCCATGAAGCTGCAAAGTAGAGCAACAACCAGTATTTATCAGAGGTCTTTGTCAAATTTGAATTGCCAAAAACTCATCAAAAGAAAATGCAGATTCTTAAATAGGATACAATCCTCCACTCTGGCTAGCTTTGGCTTCTTGAAGAAGGCTGCCAGTAATGTGGATAAGTAGACAGTTGTATCTGTCTCTGAGGTGAAATTAGCCAAAACTGCACATCTAATGTTTGTTGACCAGGATCATTAAGGCGTAAAGCAGTCTTGGCATAATTTGTTTTTGCAGCCAACATTTTGAGAATACTGTTGGTGTTACTCAACTTGTGTCCAGTCAGCATTAAAAGAATCTATATGGCCTGACTTTCACCAGTTCCTTAACTGACAGTGATAGGTGTTAGAAAGAAATACCACTGTATGTAACTGTCAGAATGGATTTCTGTATTTTATATATTTATTTTTAAGCATCCTAGGCCAGAAAATGTGTTTGCATTCTATGAGACTTCAGCTGTATGTTGCAAGTGTAGTCACATCAAACCGCCCACCCAGCATCTCTGACAGCGCATCCTGCAGAGAATTCTTAAAAGTCCGCCAACCCACTGAACTCCCAGAGAATGTGTTCCCATGTAACTCGTTCTTCCTTGTCTCACCTTCAACATTTGCTATCTACCTGAGGAAAAATCCTCTGGAGTCTACTTGGTTTATAAAACTATGTATGTAAACATTTCCAAGGCAAAATCCTAACTCTTCTAGATTTTGTTACACGTTTGGGAGACATATATATATCCTCACATTGTTTCTTTGTGAATTGCTTATCTAATCTCTCTTCCCAATCCTTTTTAACCTTCTCTGATTCATGTAATTCATGCAATATTTTATTTGTTCTACTAATTATTCCTTTTTTTAATGACGGCTTCTGTTGTAGATTCTGCTAAAAACTCCATCAGTGCTGGTCTTTTATTTAGGATTCCCTTTTTCATTCTGTTTGCCAATACACCGTTATCAGTCCTTGATAGTGAAGGCAATCTCTAACCTGCAGTCCAAAAAAATTCTTAGCCTCTTCCCATTCTACTACCTTTCCCTGTCTAGTTATTTGCCCCCAATACCCTGATTTCTTTGCCAGTTTTCTCCAATAAATTCCATCCCCCTGTTGCCTATTGTCTATATCCCTAATTACAGTCATCCCTATCTGCAGAATCTCCATTCTCCATTCCCGTGTTAGCTTAGTTCTTGCCACTTTAACAATAATCATACAGAATATTATATCCATATTCGCCTTAAAGGCCTGCATCCAAAATCCCTGTTTCTCCTTGTTTCTTAAACTTCCCACATGTTTCAACATCATCCCTTTCCACATTTTCTGCTAGTACTGTGTATAGGTGCCTTAACTGTATAGCTCTGAAATACCTCTTTTCAGTTGGGTAATCCTAATCTGCCCTGTTCTGCTGGAAGAATCAGTTTATCCGCCTTGAAGGTTGCCATCTTCCCCTCCTAGATAAAGTCTGTCATCTCTTTATTAATTGGTATCCACAACTTCTCCTCTGGTTGATAAAAATATGCCTGCCGTGTGTATAAAACTGAGGGGACTAAAAACATTTTGACTGCTTGTATCTTAATATCCATATAACAAAGCTTCCCTTTTCTGTTTTTGTATGATCTTTTGTTTAGTTTCTTCCCACATGTCCTTAGCTGCCACACCAGTATAATTTTTAATCCATACTCCTAAGTATTTTATTTTATCATGTCCCCATAAATACGGATATTGCTGAACCAACTTGTGTGTGGTGCATAATTTACCACCATTGCCTTTGTTTTAGCTTCATTAATTTCTATCCCGAAAAGATGTGAAACTCAAAATGTTTCACAACACTGTAATGTCTCTCTCTGGTTTTGTCATGTATAAAACAATATCGTCTGCAAACAGAGCCAGTTTTTCTTGACTGCAATACCAATTATATTCTTGAATTTCTGAGTCCCTTATTTTCTTTGCAAGTGATTCTAAATATAATACAAATAATAAAGGGGAAAGAGGACACCCTGCCTGGTTCCTCTGATCAAGCAGAAATTAGCAGAGGACCCCACCCACTTTAATTTCCACCATTGATCCCTCATATATCCTCCTAATCAACCTTATAATTTTTTCAGGAAATGCAAATGTTTCCATTACCCTGATCATAAAGTCCTAGCTTACTCTGTCAAATGCTTTCTGTGCATTAAGACCTAACAAAAACAATGGTATATTCTTACATTCTGCTTCCCTCTGGATCATCAGTGCTCTGTTAATGTTGTCAAATGTTTGCCTCCCCTCCACAAAATCACATTGATCCATATCTATTAATTTTGGCATTACTTTTGTCATTCTTTTAGCCATTATAGACATAAACACTTTATAATCACGATTTAGTATTGAAATGGGCCTGTATGAAGCTGTGTATATTGATATTTACCCTCTTTAAGTATTATAGCTACCACTGCTTTCTTCCAGGATGCTGGTACTTCTCATCTTAAAATACCATTAAACAAAACCTTCCAGATCTTTATCAATCCTTTCCCTCTTAGCTTCCAAACTTCCACATGAATGCCATCTATTCCTGGGGATTTTCCTGTAGATTGGTTATACATTACAATTTTTATCTCATCTCATCCTATCCTGTTAGTAATTTAGCCTCATCTACCTCTAACCTTGCCATATTTAATTCTTCTATAAACATTTCCATTTGTATATTTTCTTGATTTCCATATTTCTCTGATTTATATAGACTTTCATAGAATTTCTGAAGTATTTCTAATACCGCTACAGGATTTCTTGTTACCTTCTTTGTTATAGGCTTCTTAAGCTTGGCGACAACCATTTCTACTTTCTGTTGCGAAGTCATTCTTTCTAAAGTTTTTTTTGTGCTCTACTGTTATTTATTATCTATCTAAACTCGTGCATATTATCAAGGTAATCCAGTATTTTCTGCTTAGCATTCTCCATCTGATCCTCTTGTTCTGTGATATTCCTCCTATTCTGCAATACTTTAACATTTGTCAGTCCCTCTAAATAATTCTTCTTACTTGTTAATCATAGTTCCCTTTCTTTTATTGCCACCCTATTTTTTTAAACCTCACCTTTAATTTTATCCCAATCCCTAGCTACATTTTCAGAAGAAATGTCTATCCTCTCTAATAGCTCCTGAATAATCTCCAGTACCTATTCCTTAGATTCCTCTCTTTTCAACAGATAGGTGGGAAAGTGCCAGTGTCTCATTTTTATTTCATTACCCTGTGTTTTTATTTTAATTATTATTGGCGCATGACCCGAAATAGCTATTGGGTACATATCAAGACCTTCAAATAAATCCACATGTTCCTGTGAAATGTAAATTCTGTCTATCCTAGCCTTGTTTTTATTTATATCTTGGGAATAATATGTAAATTCACTCCGAACTCTTGTTACTGAATTCACATCTTCCATGACGAATATTTTGATAAATTTATTCAAAAGTCTACCTCCTTTGTTGTACTTTCCCTTCTGGGCCATATCTTCAGTGTTGCAAATCACATTCCATTTCCCACCTACAAGTAATATTCCTTGCTGAAAACTGATTATTTCTCCCAGAATTTTCTTAAGCTCCATTACAGCAGTCTTAGGTGGAATATAAGTACGTGCCAGTGTAATCCTCCTCCCTTGACAGTAGCCCTTAGCACCACAAATATGCCATTATTATATTTTTTATTCTCTTCTATCACTATTGGAGCTCTTCTTGCAATTAACATAAGTACTCCACTTTTCCATTGTCCCAGATATTCTGCTAAATAACCATCCTGAAAAACTTTCTTTATCAAGTTCACATGTTCACTTCTTTCTGTCTCCCCTGTAATATAGGGTTTTAGCACTCTACATTTTTTAATATAGTTCACTATTCTTTCCTTTTTTGTATTTATCTCTGACTGTTGACATTTAAAAAGGTTACAGAAAGCATAATTGCATTAAAAAATATTATTACCATCCTTTATGTATTTTTGTTAAATGTCTAGTTCCAGCTTTTGTGTTGCATGCATGCACTGTTTGACAAGTTGAATTTCTACAGTTATTTCTTGTCATAGCCATTTGAGCCTATGTCATAGTTTACAAAACTTTTTGTTTTATGAAAGCCTTCCAAAAAAAATACCCCCAATACCTCCCTAAAACTTATTAACTTAATACTAACACAAAATAATTCTGTATATATTGAAATACTGAAGGTTTACGCTTCTAATGGGAGCAAAGGTCCCAAATGGACAGCCACACTTACAGACTTGAGTTAACCTAAAAGAAAGGTTAAACATGCTAAGATGCATGGGTGAAGCCTGTGCTTTTACTAATTGTCAATTGTTTTTGTCTCTGTTTATAGCTCTCCTAGCTGGGTTTCCCTTGAATGCTTTCAGAGAACATTATGTCCTAGTGAATTTCTGTTCTCAGTTTTTTTCCTTCAGCCAGTCACAAATCACCAGCCTCTAGCCAGTTTCTCTTAATCAGATTGTCTCCATAGAAACCGAGAACAAGGCAGCCAGTTTCTCTTTATCATATTTTTGGAAATCTGAAAACCAGCTGCAGAATTGCTACTGAGCATTCACGTTTTTGCTAAAAAAGCCTCATAATATTCAACATTCTTTTTCATCTGCTTGCTTACTCTTAGTTTAATAAATCAATCTAAGGTCATTAATGCAGTCATTTCCCTATGCAAGAATGAGAAAAAGCACATACATTTTTCTTTTGTCATGCTCTTTTAACCAGGCTTTTTTTTCATTGCATTGTCTCCATTTCTTAAAACTTAAGAAGAAAGAGAGAAGGGAGAAAGAAATAAAAAAACAGCAGCACCCATTTAAAATCTCCAGTACATTTAAAAAACTGAGAATAGTATACTTTATAGCATGCAAGGATAACCATACTCCACAAAAATAGTGCTTATAAGAAAAAATATTTTTTACTTAGTTAACTTTCTTCCTCCTCTTCCATTCCCCAAAGCATTTTTTGAACATTAGTGACAGGAAGTTGGGCATATACTTTAGAGTCCCCTGCAAGTCCAGTAAATTCTGAAATAGTCCAGTATTTCCAGATTTTCTTGTTTTGACGTATTTCACACACACAATTATTGCACTGTAGTCCCACATTAAGTTACTGGTTATCTTATTGCACTGTAGTCCCACATTAAGTTACTGGTTATCTTACTGCTCATCTCCATCTCGCATAGCCTGACTCTGCTTCATTTCCAATGTACTCTCAGTTCTTCTAGTCAGCTCTTGTGCTTCCTTCCTTCACTCCAATTTTTTTCTGTTGAAACATTGGAAAAAGTTTCATAAGTACTGTTTCTCTGTGGTCTTTATTACCAGAAGAGGCAGAAGCAGAATCTCTTTTCTGTTTCACTGCTCACTTTTTGTAGGATAAACTTTTGTATTTTCTCCTCAGCATGTACTTAATCAGAAATGATTGTGTCCCTCCAGGGAAGAATACTTTGAAGATGGCTGGGTATATACAATATCTCAAACCTGTGTCTCAACATTACCTGAATAGTAGAATACATTTGCTTTCTTCTGCCTGATGTAGAATGAGTAATCATTCTCCACAAACACTCTGCTGTTTCCCACTTTTAATACTTTGTCCTTGTACCACAGATTTATCAGATCAACTCCTTCTGCTGGTAGGATTGCATCTTTACTGTTAAAGGTGTAGTAGGTTGCTTTCTCATAGCCAGGTTTGGAGCATACACATGATGTGCCCTTTTAACAGACAACTCCTGCTGTGGAATATAAGTCCAATTGCTTATTTGTGCTTTCATAAAATTAGTGGTGTGTTCCTTTCAGCTTCTGTAGTATATCTGAAAATGTCTGTTTTTTCGTATGTGCTCTGTCCTCTAATTCTATTATTTTTTTTGAAACATCTCTTCCTGAGCAGTCTCGTATTCAGCCAACCTTTTATTCATTTCAGCTTCTGTTTTTTGCATTTTTATCACCTCATCTGAATATTTGTTTAAATCGTCTTCCATTTTTTCCAGCCTTTTGTTGTTTGTGTTGATATACTCCATCAGTGTTTTGTTTATTTTAATCAGGTCTGTGTACAATTGTCTTGTATCTTCCTGTAGGTTTCTGGAATTCATGTCTGGAGGTTGCATTGCTTTCTGCTGAACAGCTGCATAACTTTCCTCAGTCAGTGTTTCTTCCTCAATTTTTGTAGCTGATTTTTTTTCCTGGTCTTCTGTATTTCTTTTTGCTGACATCCAGGTTGTACACTTACTAGCCAGTTACTGAAATTTACCCATAAACAGAAGTCTACTGGTCTTCTGTGCTGAGTTTCTGTTTTCACAATGGGAGAGCAGCTAGAGTTAAGCTGATGTTCTTCATGTTTCACTGCTGCAGTCATTACATTTGGGTTATCTGCTTGCAGGTAGCCTTCAGTCAGCCTGATTAACAAAGTCTTGGGTCCTGCGTCGGTTGCTGTCCCTACTTTCATGACGTCAGGTTGTCAGGGGTGTAAAACATGCAGCCGACGCCATTACATCCGTCTTTCTTGCCGTGTGGTGCCCGAAGCAGAAGCAGTTCGCAAGTGCCGGTCGTCCGACTCCTGAAATTTTTGTTTTAGAGTTTTAGAACCAAAGTCTTCAACTAAAGCTAAGTACCCCATTGGGGAAACTTTTTCTTGCTCCTTAAGTCTTCAACTAAAGCAAAGTACCCCGTTGGGGAAACTTTTTCTTGCTCCTTACCGATGTCAGTAAAAGTTAATAATTGCATTACCTGCGGCAAGCAAATACCTCATAAAGATTTTCATTCGTACTGTATTCCTTTCCTAGGCCCTGTCCACTACGTACCTTGCTGTCAGTTTTCTGCTTTATTTAATCAGCGCACTGTCCGTTGTCGGTATATTTTCACCTCTAAATATTTCGGTTCTCAGTTTAATTGTCCAGAAATGTTGTCAATTAGCCATCTGACTACCGGGATTCCGAAAAAATGCAAAGATAAAGACAGAGACAGACTGCCGAGGTCCAAAACTGCCGACAACGCTTCTCCTAAGCCAGTCGCCAGAACTCAGTGAGGTGCTTTTGCAGCCCCTGATACCCGCTACTTCTGATTCACAGGCCTCTGCTGAGACCCATTTGGAGTCCGGTATACCGTGAGATGCTTCAACTATGGAACCCGCAGATGTCTCTACCTTGGATGGGTCCGGAGTCACTGTGCAGGCACCGGTTTCTGAGGGTGTATTCAGGCCTACGGACTTGCATATTAAACCAACGCCTCCTTCTTTACTTAGGCCTAAATCTCGATCCATGCCTAAAAAAACAACGCCCAGGCCACATGTTCAGGCCTCTATGCCTAAAAAACAAATGATAAGAATGGCTGAAGATCTAATAACTCTAATCAGGGGTAGACAACCCCCCCCCTTCTAAGAGGCCTAGGACTGAAGTTGATTATGAATCTTCTGATGAGGATTCTGTTTCTTCTGATTTTTCTAATGACCTGGATTTGTCTATACCTACTTATGAGGATTCTGATGCAGAGGACTCCATTCCCTCTGCTTCACTTCCTGAGGATTTTTCTTTTGGGGAACCTTATATACTCTAAGGGAGCATTTCCACTGGGAAAGCCAGGATTTTTCTGATTCAAAAAAGAGGCTTCGGGATTTCCTGCTCCTACCTCAGCATAGGCCTTTAGCTATTCCTCCTGTACTAGACATTGTTGATGATGCCTTTTCGGAATCTAGTTTGACCCCTGATTCTTTGCCTCCTGCTCCCAGAAAACCTGACAGGTACTACAGGGTCCCAGAGTACAAGTTCCTTTTTAAAAATCCTATAGCAGATCCAGATACTATTTCATAGGGGCCAAAGGGCATTAAGGCTTCTACTGCTAAAAATACTACCCCTTCTGATAGAGACTCCAGGGCGCTGGATAGATTGGGTAAGAAGGTTTACACTTCTGCAACCTTGGCCATTAGGGCTTTAAACTGCCAGTTTCATATGTTAAAGTACCAGCAACATGTTATTGGACTGCTTAAACAGAAAATGATGTAGATTCCTGACTGTGTGGAAAATAAAGAATTACAGGATTTAATGCATTCTGCTGAACAAGTTGGAAAACATACTTTGCAGTGTGGTTTTGATTCATTATAGGCCTCCTGCAGGGCTGCTGTTACTGGGTCTGTGCTCAGAAGACATGCTTGGCTTAAGGAGCAATCTTTGCCTGATCATGTTAAAGCTAAATTGTTGGATTCTCCTTTAAATCAGGACCGCCTGTTTGGCAACAAGGCTGAAGAAGTTCTTAAAAAAATGGAAGATTAAGCTAAATCTATGCAAACTGAAAGATTTTTTACAAGTTCAGCATCCTAACTTGGCCCTCTAAGAATTGGTCCTTTCCAGCCCCTTCCAGGTCTTCTCAAGCAAAACCCAGACACAGCAAAAAGCCCAGGTTTCAGTCCCAGGGGACACACAGAACTAAGCAGTGGGTGGCCTCCACTTCCAAATCTGGGAATAATAAGACCCCCCCCCCCCATGGTATACTGTCTCAATGACTTCCTTTTAAAATTTCCAAGCACTTATCAACTGACTGCCCCTTTGGGGGGAAAGATTGCTCTTCATGCAAAGAATTGGGAACTCATTACCCAGGACAAATCGGTTTTAAATATAATGTCCCAGGGATACAGATTTCACTTCCACACGTTGCCAACACCAAGCGGATGGCTGGACCTACCTCCAAATCAGTGAGCAGAGGCCCAAAAACAAGTACTTTCTCTCTTAAGCATGTGGGTTATTCAACTGGTACTAGAAGAGGAAAAGGGACAAGGTTTCTACTCAAGGCTTTTCCTGGTACCCAGAAAAGACAATTCATGGCGTCCTATCCTGGACCTGTCTACTCTAAACACCTTTTTGGAGATTCCAAAGTTCAAGATGCTGACTCTTCACCAATTACTTCCTATGCTAGGCAAAGATGCCTGGTTGGCAACACTAGATTTAAAAGAAACACATCCCAATCAGGGAATCTTGCAGAAGATACCTACACTTCAAAGCAGGCTACACGCACTATCAGTTCTCTTCACTGCCCTTTGCCTTATCTACTGTGCCCAGGGTATTCACAAAGTGCCTAGCTCCAGTTATTGCATTTTGCTGGCAAAGAAATATTCAAATATACCCATACCTGGAAAATTGTCTAATTCAGGCAGAAAGCCAGGACATACTTTTGAATCATCTGGCCTTTGTACAAAGGGTTCTAACTTGTCTGGGGTACACCATAAACGAAAAGAAATCACACCTGGTACCCTGTCAACAAATTATATTCCAGGGAGCAAGCTTGAATACAACTTCCCAGATGGCTTACCTCACACCAGAGAAACAAATTCATTTGACAATCTACTTCAAACAAGTGGCCACAAAAACCCTGCTATCTGCAAGACAAATACTGCAAGCCTTGGGGTTCATGGCATCCTGCATTCTTCTAATTCCATATGCAAGACTGCATATGAGGAAACTACATTGGTATCTAAAAAGCCTATTGTGTCAACATTCGCAAGACCTGGAAACAGTGATTCCTATCATACCTTGCCTACTCCTAGAGTTCCTTTGGTGGGCAGAGGCCTGCCACCAAAACAAGGGACTAACTTTCACACCACCCTCTGCCGCCCAAACCCTAGCACCAGATGCATCAGACTATGCATGGGGGGCTCACCTGGCAGGGATGTGCATTCAGGGCAAATGGAACCCAAGACAAATGTACCTGCATATTAATCAAAAAGAAATGTGAGCTGTACAGAATGCTTTGACAGCCTTCAAGGACCACATTCTTCCAGGTTAACTAATGGTAAAGATGGACAACATCACTGTTATGTAGTACATAAACAGTCAGGGGGGTACACATTCTTACCCCCTCTGCAGCCTAGCCATGGCATTGTGGAACACAGCCTTGAGCTACCAAGTGCACCTATAAGCTCAATTCCTGCCAGGAAAATTAAGTACACTGGTAGACGGACTAAGCAGAAACCTCATGGACCCACATGAGTGGAAACTAGAACCAAGGATTTTCAACATGTTGACAAGCAAATGGGGGGAGCCCAGATCTAGACCTGTTTGCTTCTCCCCAGAACTACCAATTGGACAAATTTTGCACAAGGACTCTCTACAAACAAGCCTGGAAAGTGGATGCTCTGTCCTTCAGGTGGAAAAACCTATCAGTCTATGCCTTCCCCCCACTGCCCCTGCTCTCCAAAGTACTACTCAAAATCAAACGGGACAAACCAAGAATGATTTTGATTGCTCCAGACTGGCTGCGCCACCACTAGTACCCCCTTACTGCACAGTTTTTCACGGTCATCTCCATGGCACCTGCCTCAAACTCCTTCCTGCTGCCTCACCAGGAGAGCCAGATTCTGTACCCTCAGCTTCTAACACTGAACCTTGCAGCCTGGCTAATTACTTAATCTCTCCTTTACCATCCCTCAGTAAACCTGTGATGGATATCATTTTCGAGGCAAGGAGGCCTAGTACTAGAAAATCTTATGCTGAAAAATGGAAAAGATTCTGTGCCTGGAACCGATCTCAAGGAATGAGCACCGCAGCGCCCAATGTATCTCAGATTTTACAATACTTGACTGGGATGCTTCACAAGGGCCTGTCTTTTTCCTCCATTAAAATCCACGCCTCAGCCATTTCAGCTCATTATAACACAGAACCTCCCCTCTTCTCTCATCCACTGCTCAAGCAGTTCCTCAGAGAATGTGAGACCACCCAGGAAAGCTCCAACCCCAGCCTGGGACCTTAACTTTGTCTTGGAGAAACTCACACTTCCTCCTTTTGAGCCAGCTGCTACTGTAGACTTAAAATGTCTTTCTTGGAAAACAGCTTTCCTTTTAGCAATCACTTCAGCTAGAAGGGTATCTGAATTACAGGCCCTTATGGCAGTGGAGCCTTTCATCATCTGTCATGCGGACAGGGTGTCCCTCAGAACCAATCCATCCTTCATGCCCAAGGTGGTATCCAGTGTGGCTCTTAATCACTCCATTCATTTGCCAACCTTCTTTCCCAATCCACAGCATAAAGGGGAACGGATACTGCATTCCTTAGATGTGCAAAGACAACTTAGATTCTACTTGGACAGGACTAAACCTCAAAGGAAATCTGAATTGCTGGTGGCATTTGCTCCGGGGGCAGAGGGGAAGGATATTTCAAAGCAAACCATTTCTAAATGGATAAGCCATTGCATTAATTTCTGCTATAAGCACCATGGAAAACCTATCCCCCAGGGGATTAGACCTCACTCCACCAGGGCTGCATCTACCTCTACAGCCTTTCTCAAAGGCTTCCCTACCAGGGACATCCTAGAAGCTGCTACCTGGAGTTCTGTACGTACTTTCACCAAGCATTATCATTTGTCAATTTTCTCTAAATCCAGATCTGGCTTTGCCACTGCAGTCTTGCAGGGCTATATAGCTGGCCCTAATGCTATCTAAATTCCTCCTTCCAACCATAGCTTTGGGACTCTACCCAAATGTAATGACTGCAACAGTGAAACACAAAGAACATAGTACAGTTGGGTACACTTACCATAAATGTTGATGTTCGAGTGTATTCACTGTTGCAGTCATGGTTACCCTCCCTCCAGCCCCCTAACTTCTTTTGGCTATACCTCTACTTTCCTTCACTAGGCTTAAAAACCTTTTTGGTGTATTTGCTTTTTTGTTGGAGATATATCTTTATGATTTTATATCTAATTGCTTTCCATTAGGGGGGGTCACCTGACATCTGGGGCAAGAAAAACTGATGTTATGGTGTCGGCTGCATGTTTTATACCCCTGACGACCTGACGTCATGGAGGAAGGGACAGCAACCGACGCAGGACCCAAGACTTTGTTAATCAGGCCGGCTGAGGGCTACCTGGAAGCAGATAACCCAAATGTAATGACTGCAGCAGTGAATGCACTCGAACATCTACATTTATGGTAAGTGTACACAGCTGTACTTTACTCAATGTGCAGCCATCTTGGAAGTCTGTAGAGCCATCTTGTAAGTGCTTTGTGTTGTTTCTTGTACTATAGCTAGTGTTTATGGTCTGTCAGGTTAGAGTTTCCTCTGTGAAACACCACGTACTGTTAGTACTGTTCTGGCCCAACAAAGCTTCTTTCCACTACATGATTTTGTCTCATTGAATTTACTTGACAGGCAGTGTATTAAGGAACCCTTGTTAATAGAACAGATGAGAACAAGGTGGTTTAGGATTACCTTATTTGAAGGGATATTTTAGAGATACACAGTTAATGCTCTTATATATAACACAAGCAGAAAGCTGTGATTAAAAGTGGAAAGGGATGATGGCAAAGCCTTGTGGGGGGGGGGGGGCTTCAAGAATTAATGAGAGTGTGGTATTTTAGCTGCAGATCCTTAAGTAGAATAGCAACAGCCTTGCAGAATATTATAGTTATAAAGTAGCAGAAAGTATTTTAAGAAGTAAACCAACAAGACAATGAAGAAAGGAGATGCTGCTGATAGTGACGCCTGCCATTAGGGGTACTGAGAATGGTTAAGAGAGGCTAGAAGTTGGAGAAAACTGGCAAAGGAACCACAGTAGTGTGAGCAAATGAGTAGAGAGGGAAGGGTAATAGAATGGGAGGAAACCAAGAACACATTTGGACTGCAGGATAGAGATTGCACTTCCCCTAACAGGGGATTGATATCAGAGTATAGGTAAAAAGACACGGATAGGGGAATCTTAAGTAAAAATCCTTCTCTGGTAGTTTTTAGATGAATGTAGAACAGAAGCTACTGTTAAAAAGGGATAATTAGTAGGGTATATAAATTATTTTACCATAACGCTAGGAATGAATCTAAAGATGTTAGAAAAGATTCGGAAAAGAGACTGGATAAGCAGTTTACAAGGAAACAATGGGAGGACATATGCATGGCTCCCAAGTAATGTCCGGAAGATTTAGAATTTTTGCTTGTAAGTGTTTGTATAGGTGCCCAAAGCAGACTCCAGAGATTTTTTCCTCAGATGTCAAAATGTTAGAGGTGTGATGATGGGAAAGAAAGAGGTAACTGGGAATATATATTTTAGGAGTATAATGAATTGGTAGACTAAAAAATTCCCTACAGATTATTCTTAAAATTATTGAGCGAGCAAATGGATGTAACTGAGAAAATTATTTTTTGAGGTGTGATAGATCTGAATTGTCTAGACATGTAAGACCTTGCTAAGTTTAATTCTGGTGGCTGCCAAAAAAGGAGTTGCTAGAAAGTGGGAATCATAATTTAAATCAACCTTATTTGAAGATAAAATTTGGGAAGTAGGATCTTTAGAAAATGATAAGATCAAATTACATATAAAAATAGAAATTGTGGGAACAATACATGCAGAATAATGTTTTGGAGGAGGATTGAGGTTTAAGGGAAGGCAGGTATTCAGTTTATGTATTGTTGAACTGATGACAATTGTGTAAAAGAATGTATGTGATGTATAATATTTGTAATTGTGAGGAATGTGAACATGGTTTTGTTTTCTTTTATATAAATATTTGTTTCCATATGTCTTAGTTGATAATTCAATAAATGTGTTAAAAAAACAGTAGGACAGATGAACATGGACTGTTTTAGTATCTAGCATCACTGATCTGTGGTGGTGTCAAAAATTGAGTTATTTGCTTTGCTAGAAAATATTTTAAGGTCTTACGGTAGCTTCAGCATACTTGTTTTCCAAAGAAGCAATCTGACTTATATCCATTAGTTCATGCTGTGTTACACAAAGCAAGAGTAGTACTTTCATTTCTGCCTCAATATCCAGTATTTCGTAAATAAAAGGAGGAGGGTTCTTCATCTACTTTTCATGTTGCGTCTTTCGGCTTTTCCCCGGTTAGGGGTCGCCACAGCGGAACTCTGGTCCGCTAATGAATGGCAGTTGATTTTTACGTGCCGAGTTGCCAGTCCTGATGCACAACCTTCAACGAAGGTACGCCCATTCACGCATGTCTCCACGCAGAAGATGCTCTAGCTGAGAATCGAACCAGACAGCGTCTTTACTGTGAGGCGACAACGATACCGCAGCATCTACTTTTCCTAAAATAAAAAAAAAATAAATGATTTGCCTAACTATTAGTTGCAGTTGGGAAGATGTAGATGTTCACAAGTCTTCATATCTTTGACTTTTACAGTGGAAGGACAGGTTTTCAGCTCATGTTCCAGAGCTTAGTACTCTTTCCCTTGTAGTTCAGGCAGATGTTCTTCGTGTTTCACTGTTGCAGTCATCGCACTTGGGTTATCTGCCTGCAGGTAACCCTCAGTCGGCCAGAATACCAGAGACTTAGTATTTCTGCATCGGTTGCTGTCACTTCAGGACTGACATCAGGTCATCAGGGGTATAAAAACAGGCAGCCTACACCATTACGTCAGTCTTTCTTGCCGAGGAGCCCAAAGCAGAAGCAGTTTACACGAGTGCCGGTCGGCCGCTACCTGAGTTTTCGTTTCCAAATTGAATCGTCCTAAAGTCTACTAAAGCTAAGTACCTCATTGGGGATCCTTTTTTCTTGCTCTAACCGATGTCAGAAAAAGTAAAAGTTAACAATTGTCTCGCCTTTGGAAAGCAAATACCACACCGAGATTTCCATTCTTACTGTGTCTCCTGTTTAGGCCCAGACCACGACGTCCCTCGCTGTCAGATGTTCATCGTGTTTCACTGTTGCAGTCATTACACTTGGGTTATCCTGCTGGCAGGCTACCTGCAGTCAACCTGAATTCCAAAGTCCTGGTCCGGCGTCGGTTGTTGTTGCCTCTTCCCTGACATCAGTGCGCCAGGGGTATAAAAGATGCAGCTGACTCCATTTTCTTCAGTCTTTCTTGCCGCGCGGTGCCCAAAGCAAAAGCAGTTCGCAAGTGCCGGTTGGCCGACTCCTGAGATTTTCAAAATCGAATTTCAGATCCAAAGTCTTCATTAAAGCTAAGTACCCCGTTGGGGAAACTTTTTTCTTGCTCCAGACCGATGTCAGAAAAAGTTAACAATTGTATTTCTTGTGGTAAGCAAATACCTCATAAGGATTTTCATTCTTACTGTATTCCTTGCCTAGGCCCTGACCACGACGTTGCTAGCTGTCGGTTTTGTGGTAGATTTAACCAACACACTATAAAGCGTCTGTACGATTTTGCCTTTCATTACTTTGGCCGAAGATTTAATTATATAATGCCGTCGGAACAGCCGATGACTGGAGTTTATAAAAAGCGCAAGGAAAAGGACAGGTATCCGAGGTCCAAAACTGACGAGGCCGCTGCTAGGCCAGTTGCCAGTTCTCAGTGAGGTGCTTTCGCAGCCCCTGACACCCGCTACCTCAGAGCCACAGGCCGCTTCTGTCTCCCACGTGGAGCCAACTAGGCCTCTGGATACTCAAGGTATTGGACACTCGGAAACTAATCCCTCAGATGGGTCCGGAGTCGCTGAGCAGGCATCGGCTTCTGAGGGTGTTTTCAGACCTACACAGTTATATGTCAAGCCAACCTCAGCTTCAGAGGCAAAGACTAAAACAGCTCTAAAGACAAAGCAACAAGTACAGCATTCTCCTGGACAGACTTCCATGCCTAAGAAACAGATGCTTAAAATGGCCGAAGACCTAATTACTTTGATCAGGGGTTCCCATCCCCCACCTGATAAGAGGCCTAGGCAAGAGACAGAATATGACTCTTCAGATCAGATTTCCATTTCTTCTGACTCCTCTTCTGAACAGGGATACTCTCTTCCTCCCTATGAGGATTCTGATGCTGAAGAATGTATTCCTTCAGCCTCTCCTCCTGAGAATTATTCTTTTGGGAAACCCTGCATACCATGAGGGAGCACTTTCACTGGGAGAGCCAAGATTACTCAGAATCTAAGAAAAGGCTCAGAGACTTTCTTTTACTACCTCAGCAACAGACCTCTTGCTATTCCACCTGTTCTAGACATTGTAGATGATGTATTTTCAGAGTTCGGCCTGTCTCCTGACTCTTTACCCCCTGCACCTGTTAAGCCAGACAGATACTACAGGGTTCCTGATTCTCATAAATTTCTATATAAAAACCCTGCTGCTGACCCAGAAACTATATCTCAAGGTCCCAAAGGGGTCAAGGCTTCCACTACAAAAAACCCTGTCCCCTCTGATAGGGATTCTAGGGCACTGGACAGATGGGGGGGGGGGAGTTTACACTTCTGCTACCTTGGCTGTAAGGGCTTCAAATTGTCAATTTCATATGCTTAAATATCAGCAATACTTAATGTCTCTGTTAAAACAGAAAATGTTGACAAATTCTGAATGTTCTGAAAACAAGGAAATGCAGGATTTATTGCATGCAGCTGAACAAGTGGGAAAGCATACTTTGCAATGTGGTTTTGATTCACTGGAGGCCTCTTGCAGGGCCGCTGTTACGGGTTCTGTCATTAGAAGGCATGATTGGTTAAAGGAACAGAATCTGCCTGATCATGTTAAAGCAAAATTATTGGATGCTCCATTACAGCATGATACTTTGTTTGGTGTTAAGGCAGAAGTGGTGTTGAAGAAAATGGAGGATAAAGCGAAATATATGCAGACAGTTAAGGATTTCTTACAGGTACAGCAATCCAGATTCAGCAGGAACTGGTGTTCTAAGAATTGGTCCTTTCCAGTGTCAGACAGGCCACAAAGAGGCAGAAACAGTGCCCTAGAGGTAGATCCCAGCCCCAAGGCTCATGCAGACCTAAACAATGGCGTGCTTCTACCTCCAAAAGCGGAGAAGACATATCACAGCCATATAGGAAACAGTCCCAATTACTTTCCTCTGCCAATGCCAAGCACTTATCTTTTGGCAGCACCCTTAGGGGGAAAACTAGCACTTTTTTCACAAAATTGGCACATGATCACCCAGGACAAATGGGTCTTGAATGTAGTGTCTCAGGGCTACAGGTTCTACTTTCACACCCTTCCAAAGATGAAAGGTATGCCAGACCTGCCACACAATCAATGGGTAGAGGCACAAAAGCAAGTTTCATCCCTTATGGACATGAGGGCTATTCAGCGAGTACTACAGCAAGAGCAGGGACAAGGATTTTACTCAAGACTGTTCTTGGTACCCAGAAAGGACAAAGCCTGGAGACCAATACTGGACCTGTCTATTCTAAACACTTTTCTGGACGTTCCAAAATTCAAAATGTTGACTCTGCAGCAGCTTCTGCCCATGTTTGGCTAGAAGGCTTGGCTGGTAACTTTGGACCTCAAAGAGGCATACCTGCATGTCCCAATCAGACAGTCTTGCAGAAGATACCTCAGATTCATAGCTGGCTCAATGCACTACCAATTCTCTGCACTGCCCTTTGGCTTATCTACTGCGCCCTGGGTCTTCACAAAATGCCTGGCACCAGTAATTGCTTATTGCAGACAAAGAGGAATCCAAATATATCCTTACTTGGATGACTGCCTTATTCAAGCAGAGAACAAGAACATTCTACTGAAGCATCTGGCGTTTGTAAAAAGATTACTAATTTGTCTAGGGTACACAGTAAATAAAAAGAAATCAAAACTGGTACCCTCTCAGGAGATAATATTCCTGGGTGTAAGCTTAAATACAACTGCCCAGATGGCTTATCTCACGCCAGACAAACAAAGGCAACTGACTTCTTACTTCGAAATGTTGGCAACAAAGACCCATTTATCTGCAAGAAAAATTCTGCAGGCATTGGGCTTCATGGCATCCTGCATTCTGCTAATTCCATATGCAAGACTGCATATGAGGAAACTACAATGATATCTAAAAAGTGTTTGGACTCAACATTGCCACAGCCTGGAAACATTAATTGCCCTCATTCCCTGCCTGCAACAGGAATTTCGATGGTGGGCACTGGCCTGTCACCACAACAAGGGACAGCCATTCATTTACCAACAGCCAGGCAGACACTAACAACAGATGCATCAGATTATGCCTGGGGGACCCACATGGCAGGAAAATGTATTCAGGGCACATGACCTGCAAGCCAAATGCATCTTCATATCAATCAAAAAGAGATGCTAGCTGTACAGAATGCCCTGACAGCCTTCAAGGATCTACTTCATCCAGGAGAACTGCTGATAAAGATGGACAATACTACAGTCATGTGATACATAAACAAGCAGGGAGGCACACATTCCTACCCCCTCTGCAGACAAGCCATCACTTTGTGGAACACAGCATTGACTTATCAAGTACACCTGCAAGCACAATTCCTGCCAGGAAGGACAAATACTCTGGCAGACGAACTAAGCAGAAACTTCATGGACCCTCACGAGTGGAAACTAGATCCACAAATCTTCAACATGATAACAAGAGAATGGGGATGCCCGGACATAGATCTATTTGCCTCCCCTCACAACTGCCAAATACAGAGATTCTGCACAAGGACTTCTCACAAACAAGCATGGAAAGTGGTTGCTCTGTCATTCAGCTGAAAAACCCTTACTGTAAATGCCTTTCCTCCACTGCCTCTCCTCCCCAAGGTACTCCTAAAGGTCAGACAAGAAAAGCCAAAAATGATACTGATTGCCCAGACTGGCCATGCCAGCATTGGTACCCAATCCTAAAGAGCTTGTCTCAAGGCCCAGCCTGGACATTACCTCAAATTCCTCATTTACTGACCCAACAAAACAATCAGATCCTGCACAGCCAACTCAGAACCCTAAATCTGGCTGCATGGCAGATAATGTAACTATTCAGAACACACCTCTCTCTAAAGCAGTTATGGATGTTATTTTGGAGACCAGGAGTCCCAGCACCAGAAAATCCTATGCAGAAAAATGGAAGAGATTCTGTGCTTGGAACCAGGCACAAGGAATTGACACGCTTTTACCAAATATTCCTCAGATTTTACAATACCTAACTGAGATGCTGGACAAAGGCCTATCCTTCTCATCAGTTAAGATCCATGCCTCTGCCATTTCAGCTCATTACAGTACGGACCCACCTATTTTTTCACATCCACTGCTAAGGCAGCTCCTCAGAGGGGCCAAAAACATAAGACCTCCAAGGAGAGTGCCAATACCTGCATGGGACCTTAACTTTGTCTTGGAAATGCTCACACTGCCTCCTTTTGAGCCAGCCAATACAGCTTATCATGGAAAACAGCTCTGCTCCTAGCAATAACTTCAGCAAGAAGAGTCTCACAGGCACTAATAGCTGTGGAACCTTTTATAATTTTCCATCCGGACAGGGTTTCTCTAAGGACAAACCCAACATTTGGGACTAAGGTAGTGTCCAGTGTGGCTCTTAACCAAACCATTCATTTGCCTACTTTTTATCCAAACCCACAGAATAAAGGGGAGAGACTTCTGCATTCCTTGGACATACACAGACAGCTACGCTTCTACTTGGACAAAACTAAAGCTTTCAGAAAGACTGAGCAACTCTTAGTGGCATATGCTGCAGGATCACAAGGAAAAGCTATTTCAAAGCGGACTATTTCAAAATAGATAGGCCACTGCATTCGTTTCTGCTATTCACAACATGGCAAATCAGTGCCTAAGGGCATTAGGCCACATTCAAGTAGAGCAGCAGCCACTTCAGCAGCCTTCCTCAGAGGAGTACCAACCAAGGACATTTTGGAGGCTGCAACTTGGACTTCAGTACACACTTTTACAAAACACTACCACTTACCTCTTTAATCTAAATCCAGAGCAGGCTTTGCCACTGGAGTTCTGCAGGGCCTCATAGCCACTCCTAATTCTATTTAGGCCCAGCCACCCAACCTCAGCTTTGGGATTCAACCCAAGTGTAATGACTGCAACAGTGAAACACGATGAACATAGTACAGTTGTGTACCTACCATAAATGTTGATGTTCGAGTGTATTCACTGGTGCAATCCAGGTTACCCTCCCACAATCCCCCTTTCATTGCTGGGACTTATCTGTACTACTCTATTCTATACAACCTATGTGGTGTATTTGCTTGTAGAGGAAGGTAATGTTTATGTTACTGCTTGCTTTTTTTATTGGCAGAATTTTTAGCCTACCCTTTTGGGGGCACCTGACATCTGGGGCAAGAAAAACTGAAAAAAATGGCGTTGGCTGCATCTTTTATACCCCTGGTGCACTGACGTCAGGGAAGAGGTGACAGCAACCAACACCGGACTAGGACTTTGGAATTCAGGCCGACTGCGGGTAGCCTGCCAGCAGGATAACCCAAGTGTAATGACTGCAACAGTGAATACACTCGAACATCTACATTTATGGTAGGTACACAACTGTACTTTTTGTGCTTTGTTGAATGCCCGAACTATTCGTCATCGGGCCTTTGTTGTCACTAAATACTTTCGCTGTCATTCTCCATATTCCAAAATGGCTTCGGTAAGCCATCTGTCTACCGTTCTTCGAAAAAATGTAAGGATAAAGACAGAGACAGACTGTACAGGTCCAAAACTGCAGATGACACTTCCGTTAAGCTAGTTGCCAGTTCGCCAGTACTCAGTGAGGCACTTTCATAGCCCCTGATGCTTGCTTTAATGGATTCGCAGGCCTCTACCGAGACCTGTTTGGAGTCCGGTATGTTGTGAGACTCTTCTTTGACTATGGAACCTGCGGATGTCTCTACCTTGGATAGGTCCAGAGCCGCTGTGAAGGCACCGGCTTCCGAGGAAGTTCTTCGCATTACTAATATTAGACACAAACCGATGACTTCTTTTGCGTCTTCAGTTCTGTCTAAAACTACTGAGTTTCTAAGGCCAAGAGTATGAGCTACGCCTAAAAAGCCGATGACCAAAACCCAAGCACCTGCTTCCTTACCACAATTACAAATGCTTAAAATGGCAGAAGACCTGATCATGCTAATTAGGGGAAGCCAGCCTTCCCTGCTAAAAGAAAAAGAGACCTGTCCTCAGCAGCTTTAACTGACCAAGAGTCCGACTGTGAGGTTTCTGAATATGAAGACAAGCCTTCATCTGCTTATGAAGATTCAGATGCAAAGGAATCCATTCCTTTTGCTTCCCCTCCAGAGGATTTTTCTTTTGGTGAAACCCTGCATACTTTGAGAGCATTTCCACTGGGAATGCCAGGATTATCCTTAGTCCAAAAAGAGATTCCTGGAATTTTTAGATGTGCCACAGCATAGACCCTTAGCTATCCCTCCTGTTCTGGATGTTGTGGAGGATGTCTTTATGGAATCCAGTCTAACTCCTGATACTTTACTCCCTGCTCCAAGAAAACCAGACAAGTACTATAGAGTCCCTGACTCTCACAAATTTATTTTCAAAAATTCTACTGCTGATCCAGAGGTTATCTCTCAAAGGCCTAAAGGCATAAAAGCAACTACATCTAAGAATCCCACCCCATTCGGACAGGGATTCCCGAGCTTTAAATAGATGGGGTAAAAAAGTATACACCTCTGCAACTCTCATCATTAGAGCATTGAATGCTGAAATACCAGCAACATATTACAGAACTTATTAAGCAAAAATTATCTACCTTTCCTGACTGTGCAGAAAATAAAGAATTACAGGAGCTCATGCATTCTGCAAGCATACCCTGCAATCTGCCCTAGAAGCATTTTGCAGGGCAGCAGTCACAGGTTCTGTACTTAGAAGGCATGCTTGGCTTAAGGAGCAGACCTTGCCAGACCATGTCAAATCAAAATTACTGGACGCTCCTTTGAACAAGGACAATCTGTTTGGCGCCAAAGCAGAAGAGGTTCTAAAAAAGATGGAAGAAAAGGCTTAGTCTATGCAGACATTCAAAGATTTTTTGCAAGTGCAGCCTCCAAGATTCAGTAGGCATTGCCCCTCGAAACATTGTTCCTTTCCAGCCTCCTCTAGGCCATCTCAAAGTAGACCCAGGGGAAACAGACCCCCCCGGATTACTGTCTCAAGGTATACAGAGATCTAAGCAATCGAGTACCTCCACTTCTAAAAGAGGAAGTGCTTACCCAGCCCCTTATGGAAAGAATTCACAATGACTTCTCAACTCCTCTCCTCACCTCTGCCCAATTGCTTGTAACCCTAGGAGGAAAACTTGCCCACCATGCAAAAAATGGACCTCCATCACCAAAGACCGATGGGTCCTCAACATAGTATCCCAGGGGTACACATTTTATTTCTACACACTGCCAACCCCAAAAGGGTTCCCAGACCTTCCTCCAAACCAGTGGGCAGAGGCACAAAACCATGTTCAATCCCTGCTCTCCATAAGGGCAATTAAACCTGTTCCTGCAGAGCAGATAGGTTAAGGGTTTTATTCCAGACTTTTCCTGGTACCCAGAAAAGAGGGCACCTGTCACCCAAGCTTAATCTTTCCATTCTAAACACCTTCCTGGTGGTACCAAAATTCAAAATGCTCACCCTTTAGCAGCTTCTTCCTTTGCTGTCCTAAGATGCCTGGTTAGCTACCCTAGACCTAAAGGAAGCCAATCTTCACATCCCTATCAGGGACTCATGCAGGAAATACCTACGTACCTACGTTTCAGGGCAGGATCTATGCATTATCAGTTCCCTGCACTTACCTTTGGCTTATCCACTGCTCCCAGAGTCTTAGCAAAATGCCTAGCTCCAGCCATTGCCTATTGCAGACAGAGGAAGATTCAAATATACCCTTACTTGGACAATTGCCTGATTCAGACAGACAGTCAGGAAAAGCTGTTGCAGCATCTGACATTTGTAAAGGACCTTCTAACCTCTGTGGGGTACACTATCAACGAAATGAAATCCAAACTAGTCCCCAGTCAAAATAATGTATTCCTGGGAGCAAGCTTGGATACAGCATCCCAGATGGCATTCCTTACTCCAGAAAAACAAACTTATCTAACAGGCTACTTCGCTCAAATGGCCACCAAAACCCAGCTATCTGCAACAAAAATCCTGCAGGCTCTAGGGTTCATGGGTTTGCATTCTACTTATTCCATATAGCAGACTGCATACGAGAAAACTTCAGTGGTACTTAAAAAGTCTTTGGTACCAACATTCTCAGGACCTGGAAACCATCATACCTATCATATCTTGTATAAGCTCAGAGTTTCTTTGGTGGGGAGCAGCATTCAACCACAACAAGGAACTAACCTTTACAAAACCCCACGCCGCCCAGACCCTAACCACAGATGCATCAGACTATGCCTGGGGGGCACATCTGGATGACAAGTGCATTCAGGGTCACTGGAGTCCAAGCCAAATTCATCTGCACATCAACCAAAAATAGATGCTAGCTGTTCAGCATGCTCTGACAGCTTTTAGATCACTACTTTCACCAGGACCCCTGCTAATAAAAACTGACAACACCACAGTGATGTTGTACATCAACAAGCAGGGGGAAACCCACTCTTACCCTCTCTGCAGGCTAGCCATGACCCTGTGGAACATGGCTTTGGGCATGCATATTCATCTGCAAGCTCAATTCCTGCCAGGAAAACAAAACTCCCTGGCAGACGACTTAAGCAGAAATCTCCTAGACCCACATGAGTGGCAATTGGATCTCAACATCTTCAGCCTTCTAATCCAGAAATGGGGGACCAGCTCAGCAAATTCTGCACCAGGACACCTCACAACAGGGCCTGGAAAGTGGATGCCCTATCCTTCCAATAGGTAAACCCCTCAATCTATGCATTCCCCCCTCTGCCTCTTCTTGCAAGAGTATTACTCAAGATAAGGAAAGAGTAAGGGCAATCCTGATTGCTCCAGACTGGCCACACCAACACTGGTACCCACTACTGCGCAGTCTGTCACCGGTGCCACAATGGCACCTACGTCAGATCCCAGCCCTCCTCACTCAGCAGGAGGGACAGATCTTGCATCTGCAACTGCAAACCCTGAACCTTGCAGCCTGGCTTATTCCCTTAATTCTCCTCCAGTGGCCAGCCTACGCAAGCAAGTGCTGGACGTCATTCTTGAAGCCATAAGACCCAGTACAAGGAAATCCTATGCTGATAAGTGGAAAAGGTAGTGTTCCTGGATTCACTGTAAAGGAGCAGACACTGGACTGCCCTTCTTACCTCTCATCCTGGATTAGCAGATCTACTCTACAGAGGCCTATCCTTTTCTTCCATTAAGATCTATGCCTCTGCCATCTCTGCTCATTACAGCACTGAGCCACCTCTCTTCTCTCTCCCTCTCATCAAACAGTTTCTGTGAGGGGCTAACAACGTAAGGCCACCAAGGAGAGCCCCCACCCCTGCTTGGGACCTTACTTTGTGCTGGAAAAGCTCACGCTTAACCCCCTTAGAGCCTGCAGCATCAGCAGAATTAAAATTCTTCTCTTGGAAAACAGCCTTGCTTCTGGCCATCGCTTCAGCTAGAAGAGTGTCTGAGCTGCAAGCACTTATGGCTGTGGAACCCTTTATTATTTTTCATGCTGACAGAGTCTCCCTCAGGACTAACCTTACTTTTATGCATAACGTGGTGTCCAGTGTGGCTCTTGACCAATCTATCCATTTGCCAACCTTTTTTCCTAATCCTCAAAATAAAGGGGAAAGGATCCTGCACTCTTTAGACGTGCACAGACAGCTCAGATTCTACTTTGATAGGACTAAGCCCTTCAGGAAATCTGACCATTTACTAGTCAGCTTTGCATCAGGGGCAGAGGGCAAGGCCTTGTCAAAGTAAACCATCTCCAAATGGATAGCACACTGTGTCCATTTATGTTAGAAACACCATGGGAAACAACCCCCTCTGGTGGTCAGAACACATTCCACTATGGCAAATTCAACCTCTACAGCATTCCTCAGGGAGTCCCTACCAGGGACATTCTGGAAGCTGCTACCTGGAGTTCTGTTCACACCTTCACCAAGCATTACCACCTGCCTATCTTTTCCAAATCCAGGGCGGGTTTTGCAACAGCAGTCCTGCAGGGCATACTAGCCAACCCCATCTCTTCTTGACTGCCTCCTCCCATTCTTCAGCTTTGGGAATCAACCCAAGTGTGATGACTGCAATAGTGAAACACAAAGAACATAGTACAGTTGTGTACACTTACCATAAATGTAGATGTTCGAGTGTATTCACTGTTGCAGTTCTGGTTTCCCACCCTCCAGCCCCCTTGTTACTCTCTCTCTCCTCTTTTCTATCTCTCTTACTCATTCCTTACAGGGCTATTGGTATTTACTTGTTACTGGTGGTGTTTTTCCCACCATAACTTACTCCCTGTTTGGGGGCTCCTGACATTTGGGGCTAGAAAAAATGATGTAATGGCATCAGCTGCCTTTTTTTTATACCCCTGATGACCTGACGTCAGTCCTGAAGTGACAGCAACTGATGCAGAAATACTAAGTATCTGGTATTCGGGCCGACTGAGGGCTACCTGCAGGCAGATAACCCAAGTGTGATGACTGCAACAGTGAATACACTCTAACATCTACATTTATGGTAAGTGTACACAGCTGTACATTCCTCTCCCACCTGGCTGTCATCATGTCTGTGGTGTAAGTGGGATATCTGCCTATGCTATCTTTGTTTCTTTATTGCAGCACCTTTAAGCACATTTGCATGCATTTGCCAGTACTTTGGCAATCCATTCATTCAGCCTGACTTCTAGAGTAAGGCAAGTACCTTTTTGGAGAAAATGTTTGATGTTCTTCATGTTTCACTGTTGCAGTCCTCACATTTGGGTTATCTGCCTGCAGGTAGCCCTCAGCCCGCCTGAATACCAGAGTCTTCGGATTTCTGCGTCGGATGCTATCGCTTCTTCCATGACGTCATGTCATCAGGGGTATAAAACGTACAGCCAATGCCATTACATCAGTCTTTCTTGCTGTGTGGCGACCGAAGCAGAAGCAGTTCGCAAGTGCCAGTCAGCCGTCTCCTGAAATTGTCGTTTTCGAGTTTCAGACCAGAAATCTTCAAAAAAGATAAGTACCCCATTGGGGATCCTTTTTTCTTGCTCTAACCAATGTCTGAAAAAGTTAACAATTGTCTTGCCTGTGGAAAACAAATACCTCCTAGAGATTTTCATTCTTAGTGCATCACCTGTTTCTGCCCAGACCGCATCCCTCGATGTCAGTTTTGTGCCTTGTTCAACACCCAAACTATTCGTCGTCATGCTATTTTTTTAGCCAAATACTTTTGTTCTCTATCTCTGTACTCCGAAATGGCTTTGTTACGCCATCCGACTACCGATCTTCTGAAAAAACATAAGGCTAAAGACAGACACAGACAGCATAGGTCCAAAACTGCTGACGATGCTTCTGTTAAGCTACTCGCCAGTCTGCCGGTACTCAGTGAGGTGCTTTCGCAGCCCCTGATAACTGCTAAGACAGATTCTCAGGCCTCTACTGAGACCCTTTCGGAGTCCGGTATGCCACGAGATGCTTCTTCGACTATGGAACCTGCGTATGTCTCTACCTTGGATGGGTCCGGAGCCGCTGTGCAGGCACCGGCTTCTGAGGGTATATTCAGGCCTACAGACTTTTATATTAAACCAACAGCTTCGTTTCCAACTAGAAGTACCAAATTCCTCAGGCCTAAAACTTGCACTACACCTAGAAAACCAATGACCAAACCGCAGACTCACGCCCATGTGCCTCAAAAACAAATGCTCAGATTGTCTGAAGACCTTATTACTTTAATTAGGGGAAGCCAGCCTTCTCCCTGTAAGAGACCTAGAACCATTTTTCTTTCTGATTCTTCTGATCAGGAATCTGATATCTCTGCTCCTTCAGATTACCGGGATTTGCCCTTATCTACTTATGAGGATTCTGATGCAGAGGATTCCATTTCCTCTGCTTCCCCTCCAGAAGATTTTTCTTTTGGTGAAACCTTGCATACCCTTAGGGAGCATTACCGCTGGGAAAGCCAGGACTATTCCGAGTTCAAAAAGAGACTGAGGGAATTCTTACTCCTGCCTCAACACAGGCCTCTAGCTATCCCTCCTGTTCAGGATATTGTAGATGATGTTTTCTTGGAATCTAGCCTTAGCCTTACCCCAGACAATTTATCTCCAGCTCCCAGAAAACCTGACTGGTACTACAGAGTACCTGACTCACAAGTTCCTCTTCAAGAATCCTACTGCGGATCCAGAGACTATTTCCCAAGGATCAAAAGGCATTAAGGCTACTGCTGCCAAAAATCCTACCCCTTTTGATAGAGATTCTAGAGCCTTAGACAGATGGGATAAGAAGGTATACTCTTCTGCTACTTTGGCTATTAGGACTTTAACTTGCCAGTTTCATATGTTAAAGTATCAGCAGCATATTATGGGGCTACTTAGCTAGAAAATGACAGTGATTCGTGACTGTGCTCAACACAAAGACTTGCAAGACTGCATATCAGGAAACTCCTGTGGTATCTAAAAGTCTATGGTGTCAACATTCTCAGGACCTGGAAACAATGATTCCTATCATTCCTTGTCTAAGGACAGAGTTCCTTTGGTGGGCAGAGGCCTGCTACCACAACAATGGACTCCTTTTCACTCTACCCCCTGCCGCCCAAACCCTAGCAACAGATGCATCAGCCTATGCATGGGGGGCCCACATGGCAGGGCAGTGCATTCACTGCAAATGGAACCCGAGACAGATGCATCTGCATATCAATCAAAAAGAAATGTTCGCTGTACAAAATGCTCTGACGGCCTTCAAAGACCATATTCTACAAGGGCAACTATTAGTAAAGACAGACAACACCACAGCTATGTAGTACATAAACAAGCAGGTGAGAACCCACTCCTACCCCCTCCGCAGACTAGCCATGGCTCTGTGGAACACAGCCTTAAGCTACCATGTACATCTACAAGCTCAATTTCTTTCAGGCAAACTAAATTCACTGGCAGACAACTTAAGCAGAAATCTGTTGGACCCACACGAATGGAAACTAGAACCCAAAATATTCAACTTCTTGAGGAACAAATGGGGGACTCCAGAGGTAGACCTGTTTGCCTCCCCTCAAAACTACCATTTGAACAAATTCTGCACCAGAACTCCCCAGAGTCAAGCTTGGAAAGTGGATGCCCTGTCCTTTACCTGGGAAAGCCTCTCAGTTTATGCCTTCCCCCTCTGCCTCTCTTCTCAAAGGTTCTACTAAAGATCAAACGGGAGAAACCAAGGACAGTACTGATTGCACCAGACTGGCCACCCCTCTTGCGCAGTGTGATATTGCCACAGCCATGGCACCTGCCTCAGACCCCTTCCCTAGCAGGTGGGCCAGATTCTGCACCCTCAGCTTCAAGCCATAAACCTTGCAACCTGGCTAATTCCATGAGCTCTCCTCTAGCATCCCTCAGTAAGCAGGTGCTGGATGTCATTCTGGAGGCAAGGAGGCCTAGTACCAGGAAATCTTATGCTGAAAAATGGAAAAGATACTGTTCCTGGAGCCAGGCTTAGGGGATGGGCACAACGGTGCCCACCTTACCTGATATTCTAGAGTACTTAACAGAAATGCTCTACAAGGGCCTATCCTTCTCAGTTAAGATTCATGCCTCTGCCATTTCAGCACATTATAATACTGAGCCACACCTCTTATCTCATCCCTTGCTAAAACAATTCCTTAGAGGAGCCAAAAATTTAAGACCCCCCCCCCCCCCCAGGAGAAGTCCCACTCCAGCCTGGGACCTTAACTTTGTAGTGGAAAAGGTCACTCTTCCTCCCCGTTATGCCAGCTGCAACAACAGAGTTGAAATTCCTTTCTTTGAAAACAGCCTTCCTTCTAGCCATCACTTCAGCAAGAAGAGTGTCTGAATTACAGGCCCTCATTGCAGTGGAACCCCTCATTGTCTTCCATGCGGTCAGGGTTTCCCTCAGGACTAATCCATCCTTTATGCCCAAGGTGGTGTCTAGTGTGGCCCTAAACCAGTCCATTCATTTGCCTACTTTTTCCCTAATCCACAAAACAAAGGGGAACGGATACTGCACTCTCTGGATGTGCCCAGACAACTTAGATTCTATTTGGACAGGACTAGGCCTCTCTGAAAATCTGAGCAGCTGCTAGTTGGCTTTGCTGCAGGGGCAGAGGGGAAGGCCATTTCAAAGCAAACCAATTCCAAATACCCCATTGCATTCATTTCTGCTATAAGCACCGTGGAAAACGTACCCCACAGGGCATAAGATCACATTCCACCAGGGCTGCATCTACCTTTACGGCATTTCTCAAAAGAGACGCTACCAGGGACATCCTGGAAGCTGCTACCTGGAGCTCTGTACATACCTCCGCCAAGCATTACTACTTGCCTATCTTTTCTAAATCCAGAGCTGGATTTGTCACAGCAATCTTGCAGGGCTTAATAGCTGGCCCTAATGCTCTTTAACTACCTCCTCCCTTCCTTAGCTTTGGGAATCAACCCAAATGTGATGACTGCAACAGTGAAACATGAAAAACATAGTACAGTTGTGTACACTTACCATAAATGTAGATGTTTGAGTGTATTCACTGTTGCAGTTCTGGTTACCCTCCCTACAGCCCCTTGCAGGAAGAAGCGACAGCATCTGATGCAGAAATCCAAAGACACTGGTATTCAGGCCGGCTGAGCGCTACTTGCCGGCATAACCCAAATGTGATAACTGCAACAGTGAATACACTTGAACATGTACATTTATGGTAAGTGTACACAACTGTACTTTTTTCTTTTCTGCTACAGACTTATTGCAGGAGTTTTTGAGGTATTAGGGACACTAGGCATTAGTGGTTACTAACAAATACACTTGCATTACCTTAGAAAACGAACTACCCACAATAATTTTCATACTGCGTTTGTATTTTATCCAGAGACTGGGCTTTGAAGTCTCTTCTCTTCCTCACTGTGATGTCAATAGGAAAACAGTAAAGCAGAGGGCTAAGTCTCATAGACCACCTCATTAAGAAAAAGATGGATCTTTTTTTTTTTTTTTTTTTTTTTAAAGACAAACATGGTATCAGCTAGGCAATCCACAGACAGTCTGCACAAGGCAAATTAATCGCACCCTTGAAGAAAGGAATTCTGGGAGACCAATGACCTTAATTCAGAGTCTTGATGGCTCCCCAAAGCATATGGGCATCAAGTCCAGTGAGGCACTTCCACAGATCCCAAATGTGACTTTGATGGAGAGGCTTCTGGTGACATATCATATGATATGAAACCATTCCATTGTCAGTTGGTCCAGATGCTGCCCTCTGTGGGCCTCTAGTTTTGATACCCTTTGTGTAATTTTCAAGAGCAGGGTCAGTGTTTCCTTGGACTTTACCTTAATTCTGCTGACATTCTTGTAGACAAAGGTCCATGCCGCCTGCCAGAATTCTAAGGCCTTCAAGGCAGTGACCCCTCTTGTAAGTAGGAGCAAGTCATTCAAATCCTGGATGCCTGCCGTCTTAGCAAGCTTGTGCTGGCCAAGTCCTCTTCCAAACCTGATTCAGTGAAGGTGTTCCAAGATATTGTTTTTTTCTTTTAAAACCTGCAGACTTCATCAGATCAGCTTTTGGTGTCAGGGTTTCCTCTTCAGTGAAGAAGGGAACCTTCCCCTTCTGAGCACTCTGATTCTGTGCTGGATAAGCTGGCATGTGTCTCCCAGATGTCTTCCCACCTAAGCTTTAACGCCGGCACAGAGGACAACCCTGTTTTCTCCTTCCCCACCAGAGCATGTCTCATTTGGACGTACCCTCAATAGGGTGAAGGATCATTTTAGATGGAAGTTCTCTGATTAAAAAAAATTACACACAACATCTCAGGCTGTTGGAGCCAAAACATTAGGTACATCTCCAGTATTTCGAGGTCTTTTCTCCTTCCCTTTTATATAAATCACCTTGTAGCTTAGCTCTTTTATCTCATTTACAATATTCAGTACGTGAATTACAATTGGCTTAGATTTTGATTTCCATTTTCTAGCAATTGCTCTTTTGGCAGCCAGTATCATTAATCTTAAGGCCTTAATGTGTCTAGGCAATTCAGCTCTTGTGTCCCAGCTCAAAAGAAATCATTTCAATAATTACATCCATTTGCTGTTGCTAGTGCACCACTGGAACTTGACTCCCATCCCCCTGCATCTAGTAGGCCTGACCACTTCTCTAGGGTTGTGGATTCCTGCAAGTACTTTACTTCCTGTATAGAAATGTTGCTCCTGATCCATTTGTGATGTCCCTGGAAATTAGCAACTGATCTAATGGGGTTGTGGTCAAGAACGTACTTCCCACTGAACTGGAAAGTAAGATATTTTACTACTTTTGGAAGAAAGTTTGTATTTTTGCTGCCTTGTCCTTTAGGGCCCACACTAAAACAGGAAGGTTTGTCCCAAATAAATAACTTGTGGCAAAATCATGGACTGAAACTAAATGCCAAAGATGTGTTATGTTCTTTGGGAAGTCATTTAACACATCAGGAAACTACGACATTGACAATACGTCCTTAAGAGTTGACCCAGTTGTTTGGTATTTGGGAACGTATGTGGGCAGTGACCTGTCTTTTGATAAATATGTGCCCATCATTATCAGAAAGTCCTTCTATATGGCACAGTTTATAAACAAAGGGATTGTGTCTTCATCTAGAGATGTTATTGTCCTTCTTCACTTAGCCCTCTCTAAACCACTCATTGAATTGAATGCCCCCCTTGGCATGCATTTGTCCAGGAACTTGCAACAACTGGAACACCCACAGAGGTGCCTTACTAAAAAGGGTAAAAGGCCTAAACAGGATGTCTTACATGGAGCATCTTCAAGCCCAGTCTCTCTCTACTCTGTATCCTGCAGACTGCTGAGAGGTGTGTTTGGAAAACAATGATCTATGTTTGGCAAAGAAGGCATCCTTCAGCCATCACTGACTGGTTTACTGCATAAAAGCAAGTCAAATGAAACAGAAATATTCAGTCTAGGGATCTAAACATCTTCTGCAGCATCAATAGAATGGTTTGGAGGGACAGGTATGTCAGAGGATACCGCTGCTCTGGAACAGACTCCTAATCCTCATAAAACAAAGTTCATCCCTGTCTTTATTCAAGCTCAACTTAAGATTCATGGATGGAAAACAGAAAATTTACCTCAGGACTGCCGCTGTACTACTAATGGATAGAATC
The DNA here is from genome assembly GCF_019279795.1 of Protopterus annectens. Classification (NCBI taxonomy): domain Eukaryota; kingdom Metazoa; phylum Chordata; order Ceratodontiformes; family Protopteridae; genus Protopterus; species Protopterus annectens. Next base: position 770,210,421 of record NC_056745.1, on the reverse strand, counting down.
AGCTCCTAAACGCTTTATCGGTGTCCCCTCAAATTATCTATGATATGATCCCAATTATGTATAATTGTCAGTTATGGGATGGGTAATGCCAATCTGTAACCAAATGGGATAGGTTATTTTAAGCACAAAAAGAGAAGCTAGCCTAGTACTTGCCTATGAAACCTAAAAGACACATTTGCTGAACTACCTGTATTAAATATTGGGGACACCAGAGTGTTTGTGGAAACTGATTCTTTTTTTTTGTCTGGTTTACAGTGAGTGAAGTTTATCTTGACATCCAGGGGATGTTAGGAGGCAGGTGTGAGATTCAAATTGCTATATCCAGGAGGATCATGGATGTCTTTGAAGACAGAATATCTTGTGGAAGAAAAAAATACATTTAGCAACTGCTGTGAGCCAGCAAGTTAAAGGGGACTTGATTCTTAATCTTCTGTCAGTAAGACAGCCCAGAAAGAGACCGTCAGTGAAACAGTTTCTGTTGTTCCAAAGGAAAAGTTTGCACAACATGAAATAGCCCTGAGCTGATTATGAGAAACAGGAATGCATTGGACTCAAACAAAAAGTCTGTGTTGAGAGATGGCAATGATCAAAAAGACCAACAGCAAAGTGAAGCTCCTGTTTGGACAGGGAGATTTCTCCTTTGAACGTGCATACAGTTTGGGCTACATTGTTTTTACTAGGTCTGGTTTTGTTGAAAGTAAGCCTTGCAGCATTTGTTTGAACTGTGAATTCAGCTTTTGTTGGTGGATGGATGTGTATTTGTCAAGGTGCACTCATTACCAGTTAACAATGTAAGTGAATGGGTATGTGTTAAATCACTTACACTGTTAATATGCTGAGGAATTTAGGTGTATAGAGCAGGAGGGAGTTTTAGAGTTAAGAATTGATTGGGGAATTTAGATTTAGGGAACAGAGGGGGAGTCTTAGGGTTAGGGAGCAATGGGGGATTTAGATTTGGAAGTGGGATAGGAATTTTAGGGATAGAATATGAGTTCTGGCTGGATTATATAGTGCAGTAGGATCATGTTGTGGGAAGGTTGTTAGGTGGGAGGATCTGGGAAGTTGGAGGTAGGATAATAGGGATTTTAGGCTGTTTGATAAGTTTTAGTTTTCAGGTTGGGATTGGTGGACTGTTCGTCAATCTAAAGAGGTTTATTGTATAATTGTGCATTTGTTGTAAATTAAAAGGGGTTGAGTTTTTTAATTTTTTTTTATTATGTCTTGAATGTTCTTGTTGAAGTGAAAAGTCTGAGAAAATGTGACATGGGTTCAGATAGAAGAAAAGTGACTACATCCAGGATCAGCCTGATAACCACTATTATGTACTTGCAATCTCCAAGACATAAACATACATTCAATTCAAAAGAACCATCATGTTTAATGTGTGGGAGTAATGGCTGATTAGTCTTTATTAACATGTATGTGGCTTCACAGGTAAAGACAAAAAGCAGAGTACTGAATTATATTAAGAAATGTAGGTGCAAATAATAGTGTTAAAGGAAATGCATTTTGATAGAAATGAGAATATGAATTTGACAGAAAAGATTTCCGGGTGAAAATTCAACAGAATATTGGGGACAGTGGGAAAGGAGAGTAATAATAATTGTGAGAGGGGCCCCACTAGAGGTAGAAGAGGAAAAAAGAGCATTAATAGCAGATTTGTGGTAGAAAGGGATTACTGGCAGGGGAGAAAGATTACACTAGCATGTATTTATGTTCTGCCTAAAACTGTTATGCTTGGTAGGTTTTTTGTTTGTTTCTAAACATCACACACAAAGCAGCTAATACTCCAGAAACTCCAACCAAAACGAAAAAACAAAGCAGTAGCTTAGGAAAACACCAAACCTTAATAGCACCAATGGTAAGCGCTTTCGTCTCTCAATTTATTCATTCCACAGAGACTTCTTTAGACCTGTTTATTAAACTTATGTTTATTAAATTATCACTTAAGACATAGGCACCCATACATTATTAGAAAAAGAAAAAAATACATAATTTCATTCTTTTGAACAAATATCCACTCCAACATTACATAAATTGCTCAGTTCCGGCCTTCCCTTAAACTTCTATCCTTGTCCATAACATTATTTTGCATGTGTTGTTCCCATGAATTCCATTTAGTTTTATGTAATTTTCTCCTTTCATTTTCTATAGCTCACCTTATAATTTTTTTTTACTCATTTACAATATCCGTACTTGAATTACAGTTGGTTTAGATTTTGATTTCCATTTTCTAGCAACTGCTTTTTTGTTAGCTAATGGCATTAAAATTAGTAAGACCTTGATGTGTCTGTGCATTTCAGATGCTGTGTCCTAGCTCAGTTGATTAATTACAGCCATTTGTTTTCCCAGCATTTCTGACAAAGATGTCTGTAGGAAATTTTTTAAATTTGCCATCTAGTCTGACTCCCCAAAACTGTTCCCAGTTATCTCTTTATTTTCCATCACACCTGTACCATTTGCTATTTACCTGAGAAAAAAATCTCTGAAGTCTCCATGAGGTAAAAAAATATGTATGCAAACGCTTCAAAGCAAAAAAAAAAAAAAAAAAAAAAACTTCTGAACTTTGTCTCATGCTTAGGAGCCTTGTAGCTGTCTGTCCTTATTCCTTCATAATTTGCTTTTCCAGTATCTCTTCCCAATCTTTTCTAGCCTCCTCTGATTGATACAGTTATCATGCAGTATTGTGTATGCTATACTAAGTATGTCTTTTTTTAACAGTAGCTTCTGTTCTAGACTCCACTAAAAACTCTACCAGAACTGGTCTTTCAGTAAGAACTCCCATATCCCTTTCTCTTTCCTGTACTTGATAGCAATCCTGGGTAGGGAAGGTGGTCTCTAACCTTGAGTCCAAACTTGTGATTAGACTCATTCCACAGTTAATTTTTCCCCTCTCTACATTGTTTGCTTCCCAATATCTTGTTTCCTTTTCCAATTTTCTCCATTAAAGTTCAACCCACCCCCCTTGCCTATTTTCTTTATCTTTACTTGCAATCCTCCCTATCCACAAAATCTTCTTTCTCCATTCCTGTGCTGGTTTAGTTTTTAGAATACTTTGCAGCTTTATGA